>NW_027064574.1:0-25454 GCF_032884065.1 Artemia franciscana
GGGACAAAATTTAAAGGATTTTATAGAAACATATCGTTGATACATGTTTTCAGTCAACAAGACCTTTAAGCAGTTTCCTTAATTCTGGAAAGGATAGGACTTTGGGCACTTGGGGTATTGGGGCTTAGAAAATTTTTTGCTCTTGTGGGAAGTTCTTCAGTTGCAGAACTGACCAACAATTTTTTGAAAGATATATTGAGCATTGTAATTCAATAGAAAAATCGTAGAAAATAAGCAAGCTTCCTAAAACTTTTGTTTTGGCATTGGTGGAGCACTTTTCCTTATCTCTGATCTTTATGAGAAATTTGAAGATGTAAAGACAATTTTAAATACAGAGATCATACTGACTTGCCGAGGGAGGCAATTGAAATTAAAAAATAAATCTTTGCTAATGTTTCAATAAATAGGGATAGAGGAAATTAAATTATTGATCTAATTTATAACATTCTTCTAAAAAATAAACCATTTGCTAACGAGGGTATTAAGATGTTACAAAATCACCCAGGGATCAGTTGAAATACAGTACCAAGAAGAGTTACATCAGTAATAAGAAACAACAGGAATATTTCGCAGGAAAATAGTTTACTTAACTTCCGTTTTATATAATTTTTATCTAGATGCTTTGGTGCTTCCTTCGAAGTAACTCTATTAATAACAGTAACCCAACTGATCTGTTGTGACAATTGAAGTTTAATATTGGTGGTGTTTTTTTCTTATGTTTTTTTTTTTAGCTTTTTTAAATTACGCTGAAGTTCTTCTACGCTGAAGACGCCTAGCTTTTATAAAAGCGAAATATCCTCGTCGTTTTGGTTTTTTGCCTTTTCGCTACTGGTCGAGGTCTCGTTTTGTCTCTTTTCAACATTTATTTTTTTCTCTTTGTTTCTTTGATTCTCTCTTTTGAATGATGGGTCACATCACCTGAGTAAGGCATAATGACATAATGCCATAAGATATAATAAGAGAATACATATTGTACGGGCCTTTCAATTACATAGAACAAAATGGCTATCAAAAATATTTGATTTGATGTGTTTTAGGAAATTATGGGCATGGAAGGGGTGTTAGCGACCATCCAATCACTTTTGACTATTAAAAAGGGCACTTGCCCTTTCAATTACCAATCGAATGAGTGGTTTTTGAGGTTTCTACGACAAAAATAATTATCTCAAAATTTCTATCATATGCATCTTGGCAAAATACGAGGTGTGGGGGTTATGCATTCTCCGATCATTCTGAGTCTTAAAAAATGCTCTAGAAGTTCTGGTTACCAATCCAATGAGCCCCTTTTGAAGTTTATAAGATCACCCTATTCTATATGTACCTTAAAGATACCAGGTCGTAACTTACAACCCTTACACTGAGGGCACTGGGAGGTTTTCACCCTCAAAGACATAATTTCTGGACCTTTCAATTACATTGAACAAAATAGATATCTCGGAATTATGATTGGATGTGTTTGAAAAAATGCTGGGCGTGGGAGGGGGTTACTTGCCGTCCATTCACTTTTGGCTATTAAAAAGGGCACCAACCATTTTAATTTCTAATCGAATGAAATATTTTCGAAGTTTCTAAAGAACAACTGGCCATCTGAAAATTTCTATCAGATTTACTCTCCGATTACTCTAAATCTTAAAAATACTACCCGAACATCTGATTACCAGTCCAATGAGACCCTTCCTAAATATACACGAGACCCCTTCTATATATACAGTATATGACCCAAGAGAATAACTTACAGCCCTTCCGAGAAGGCTGGGGGGAGGTTATGCTTAAAGACATAATTATGGACCTTTCAACTACGATGAACAAGATACCTACCTCAAAATTTTGAATTTGACATTTTTCGAGTTTTTTGTGTCAAAAAAATAGACGTCTTAAAATTTCTATCCGATAAATTCTGGGAAAATAAGAAGTGTACAAGGGGTATCCACCTTTGGATCACTCTGAATCTTAAAAGGGCCCCAAAACATCTGATTGGAAATAAAATAAGCCCATTCCTGAGTTTTTATAATAACGTTTTCTATATATACCGTATATGCCTGCAGGGCACTACTTACGACCTTTGCCCTGAGCACTGTGAGGGAGGTGTGTCATTCTAAAAATTTAGGTTCCAGATCTTTTAACTATGTTGGGTGAAATGACCTCAAAATTTTAATCGGATCTGTTTGGGGAAATAAAGGGCGTGAGAAGGGGTTTAGTTGCTCTCCTATCAGTTTTAGCTATTGAAAGGCCACTAGCCCTTTCAATATCTAATCAAATTAGCTCTTTTCAAACTTTCTGAGACAATAAAGGGCCATCTCAAAATTTCTATCAAATGCGTTCGGGGAAAATACGAGCTGTGTGGAGGGTTTCAACCCTCTGATCACTCTGAATAACAAAAAGGGACCTGAAACTTCTGAATAGCAATCCAATGATCCCCTTGTGAAATATACACTATCAGTCTTTTTATATATACCTTATTTGGCCCCAGGGCATGACCTACAGCCCTTGTACTGAGGGCTCTAGGGGGGATTTCATCCTCGAAGACATTTGTTCCGTCCCTTTCAATTACGTTGAACAACATGAATATCTTAAAATTTGGATTGAAAGTGCTTGTAAAGACGGTGGGCGTCCTCAAATACGAAGTTTTCGGACCTTAATTCTTACAATTTCCAATCGAATGGGCTCTATTCGAGGTTTCTGAAAAAAAATTGGCGATCTCAAAATTACCACAAGATTTACTCTCTGATCACTCTGAGTCTTAAAAATTGCACTGGAACTTCTGATGACCAGTCGAATGAGCCCCTTCAAAATTTACACGACCACCCTCTCTATAAATACCTTATATGCCCCAAGACCATATCTTACCGCCCTTGCCAAGATGACTCTCGGGGAGGGGGGCAGTCATCCTTAAAAACATAATTTCTGGACCTATCAGCCATGTTGAACAAAATGGCTGTCTCACAATTTTCATTGGATGTTTTGGGAAATTGGTGGGCATGGGATGGAGGTTGATTGCCCTGTGATCACTTTTGACTATTAGAAATCAGACTAGCTCTTAAATTTCGAATCGAATTAGCCTCTTTTGAAGTTTTTACGACAACTCCTTCGATACGAAATGCCTTGGTCTAAACAAAATACTTTTTACCCACAGCGCTCTTTACTTAGGCACCACCATCTTGCTGCCTAGGAACAGCGTTAATGTGCTGCCTACGATAAAAGTAAGTACTCTGCTTAAAAAATATGGTGTAACATGATAAACAATATAGTTTTGTGGTTGAAATTAAAAGATATATAAGAAAAAGCCCCTAACTCAGGTAAAGATGTTAATTAATATTCACATAAGATGTTCGTAGTTAATTTCTATGAATATTAGGAAAGTTCAAGAGATAAGTCTGAAACACCAAAACAATACATGCTCAGTTCTAGGATTTTTGAATCGAAAATCCTTTTACTTAAAGGCATTATATTAACAAATATCACTTCATTAATTGCCACTGCTGGTGACATATTTCTTTGTTTTGCGGGGGTATAGGGGGAGAGAATTTCGCAATAGATTATATTTTGTCTTCCATCTGGGGGGTGGGGATGGAATATCTCCTAGCATATGTATATTGTGTTCTTTGCTCTCTGTGGAGGGGGGCGAAAATCCTTCAATAATTTGTCATGTACTCTTCGTTTTTTTTCTTTTGGCAGGGAAAAACTCACCATTATTAATATATCTTTGTTTCTTCAGGGTAAGGGGAAAGCGAATTCTCCGAATATGCTAAAACCCTTTTTCATCGTAGATTTCGTGGAAAACTTTTTAAATGTTGAACCATTTTCTTATCAATATGATGAAAAATCCTTCTTATCTGACTCAAGCCCTGTTGGAAAATGGTTCATTTTCGCTTATATATTATTTCATCATGTTTTGATAAAAAATATTTTTGACAAACAACAGGAGGAAGCTAATATACCGTTTGTGAGTTAGTAATCAACGGTCTGGAATACATTTTGGAATGTCAAAAACATGAGGTATATGTCACAAGTTCTGATAAAAACTATTTTAGTCAAGCAACAGTAGGAGTTTAATATACCGTTTGTGAGCTTATAGTCAATGGTCCGGGAGATAATTTGGAACGTAATAAACATGGGGTATATGTCCCTGAAAGTATATAGCATAGTCATAAGAAACTCTGGAATAATTGTTATGAATTTTTGAAGGAGATATTTGGATTATTTACTCCCTCTCAGGTCATAGCATAAGCATGATCGAAAATAGGAATCTGATATGGAATGAATGTTTTTTTAATGCACATGAGGTTAAATGATATATCAAAACTAAAAGTTAGCTCTTAGTATATTCAATTAAATGAAAGATAATGGGATGAAAACAAATATAGCAGTTCAACATCCGTAAAACCGCTATTCATCGATTGAACATGTAAACTAATGATGTTCACTCCATTCGACTATCTGTCTTGGCTTTTTCACCAATTAGCCTTGACTTGATTTAGCCCAAAACAATACCATTTTAATTCAAATGTGACTAACCTAAACTCAACAGGTTGACTCTAGTTCTACACTGTGGAGTAATAGTCAAACAGTCAGACAGTCATCCACTGATCTAGCTTATGCCTACAGCTTAAAGTATGGACATCAACATGAGAGGGTGTAGTATAAGTAAACTGGTTTTTGTTCTCATTCCATTCAGCTATCTGTCTTGACTTTTTCAATAATTAGCCTTGACTTGATTTAGCCAACAACTATTCCATTTCAATTCAAAAATGACATATAATTTTCAATTATAATGGAAGAACATCCAAGCCGTGCCGAGCCGGGTAGAACCTCAACAGGTTGACTCTAGTTTGGCACTGTGAAGTGACAGTAAAATAGTCAGACAGTCATCCACTGATCTAGCTTATGACCACCGCTTAAAGTACGGACATCAACATGAGAGGGTGTAGCATAATTAAACAGGTTTTTTGTTCTCACTCCATTCGTCTATCTGTCTTGGCTTTTTCAACAATTAGCCTTGACTTGATTTAGCCCACAACTATTCCATTTTAATACAAAATGATGTATAATTTTCGGTTATAATGGAAGAACGTGCAAGCCGTGCCGAGCCAGGTAGAATGTCAACAAGTCGAATCTAGTTCGGCACTGTGGAGTGATAGTCAAACAGTCAGACAGTCATTCACTGATCTAGCTCATGCCCACAACTTATAGTACGGACATAAACATGAGAGGGTGTAGCAATAGTAAACAGGTTTTTCTTCTCACTCCATTGGACTATCTGTCTTGGTTTTTTCTACAATTAGACGTAACTTGATGCCCACAACTATTCCATTTTAACTCAAAAATCCATTGATTTTAAAGGAAAAATTGAAAAAAAAACAAAAAAACTCAATACAAGTTAAATGAAGGCAGGTCGTCAATAGGGGGGATGACAAACGTCTCAGGGTTAGGTGAAGTTATTAACCAGAAACATTCAGGCCTATTCAATGGCATTTTTCGAAGTTACTGGTGGGCAGGTAGCTCATTCTCAATGCCCTGTTTGGATACCACCCCCTCTGCACTAATCTAAATAAGAAAGAGTTTAATTAAAAAAAAATGTAGCAGCCCTTGCCAGTGGCAAGGGTTGTAAATTACTTATAACATGATTACTATAGTATGGTACTAGCATAACTATAACAAGGGTTGCCCATTGCTTATAAACATTCATTACTATCAAGAAAGGGAGAATATTTTAATCATGGGTGTATCCAAAAGATTTAATTATATTAAGATAAGACTTCAAGGAATTTTGAAACCATTGCTCAACTAAATAAATAGACATTGTCTACTTCAAGGTGTTCGACCCAGTAAAAATGTATTATGTTAGGAACTGCTAAGGATTTTAACTTGAAACTATCAGACCGTGCGTTACTACAACCTGCTGCAGCTGTGACTGTGCTCAAGGTAGCGTTTACTAAGACTATTTGTGACGGCAAGATTTTGTGACTCTGACTGCTAATACTTGTCAATGCAATTAATTCTGCTTGTTAGTACTTTCAAGATAGGTTGAACTAAATTTAAACTCGGTTTGAATATTCTGATTATCAAAAAGGCCCACCAAGAATATTTTAGGAACCACTTAAAGTATTAAGCTGAAAATTTTAGCGCATATTGAACAGTGTTTTGATACTAAATGACTAACTTTTACTTTTTATATGCCCTACCTCTCCCTTAATACTGATCGACATTCTGAGATAAGCATTTTGTTGAAAATAACGAATTAATTAGAATAAATAAGCTACTAAAATAAGTAGCATTTAGCAATAGCTCATTGCTACCTGGACTGAAACCCTTTGTAGCTGCAACTACATGCTAGGATGAATGTGACTATTTGTGCCTTTGAATTCTTTCTGTGATTGTGGCTGTCTGTACTTATATATGCTACTTTGAACATGCAATTTTGGCTATTTGCAACTATAAATACATTTAACTGTGTATACTATTTACTCCAACTACTAATGACCGTGACTGCAACTAACTCTATTTGCGATTCCAACTGTGACTAATTTTGTGTCCGAATACCTTTAAATGTGACAGCCAATGACTTTGACCATCTAAAATTGGGAATATTTGTGATTATGACTGTAAGATACCATAATGGTTCCAGTGTAGGTAGTACAGCGCAACCAGTGCCACAAATGAATGTAATTAGGCTTGGTGTCGTGTTAAGGGGTGCCACGGGTTCCAATAGTTCTTCCTGCACTGATATTAAGACCAGCGTGGTTACAAAAATTTTACTATCCTTTGGGGAGTAGGTACGACACTCTTTTGCCCAAGGTGTGACAGCCTCTGCCACCAGTAATTTCCCTATAAATATGTCTCCTTTGAGGGGAGGGGTTCTCCCAGTGGATATTAAAATGATGATAAACTCCTAATACCCTCTCCCAATCCAACCATGGTTCAGGGAAAACAGTCTACATATTCTTCAAACAGATAATTCACTTTAATTTACCAATGTCAATTCCAATATAATTGTCTAAATTCTAAACAGGAACTTACTTAAAAGCAAATACATGACATGTTGTGGTGGGATATTAATTTGTATTACAACTTAAAATTGGATTTTCGCTATTTAGCAATTTCAGTTCAATGGCAGAGCTAGATAAAAATATGATTTCAATAAAAATGCCATTTCCCTCTCGCAAGACTATTATATTGAAGACAGACTATACTGTACGAATGTTTAACTTGTAAAAAAATATTGTAGGTGAATCTAAGTCTAGAATAATAGTGGTATTTATCTACAAAAAAATGAGATACAGGCCGTAACATTTCTCTGTAAAATAAATGACCACACACACACTACGCCGGTCAACCTCTAAAAACATAAAACACTCCAGCAACTTTAAATTTCAATTAGTCTTCTGCAATCTCTCCTTGACCCGTGTCCGTACTGCTATTTCCATATCTTGGCTCGGAGTCTGTCACCGTCCCACATGTTTTTACTGCCGAACAAAAAGTGTCTTGATTGCATTGGCATCGGCACGAGGTAAGACTCGTATATTTTGAAGAATGGAAGTCCACAAGATTAGCAGACAAATTTGGCCTATCTATTCAACCAGTTTCGAGGCCTTTTCAAAGTGAATTCTAATCCTACCGTCAAATAGCATAATGGAAATATCCAAAACGGATTATCTTATAGGCTTGTGTTATCCTTAATCGAAGGTTTTCAAGATCATTAAAAGAATTTTTCAGTTCTCACAAAATTTATATTTATGGGAATAGAACAATCGGGATTCTGGCATATTAGACGATGCCAGACATCAAGAGAAACTTGCTAAACTAGCGTTTTAACCACCAACGATGAAAACAAAAGAAAATTTGCAGAGAAACACAAATTGACCCTTG
The DNA here is from genome assembly GCF_032884065.1 of Artemia franciscana. NCBI lineage: Eukaryota > Metazoa > Arthropoda > Branchiopoda > Anostraca > Artemiidae > Artemia > Artemia franciscana. The sequence goes on from NW_027064574.1 coordinate 7,867, forward strand.
ACATAATGAAAATAAAAGGTCCGTGACAACAATTTATGTACAGGAAAATCGGTTGAAGATCTAGGTGAACCATTAATCAGCTTTTCTTATGCCAACCTATGGGATAATAGCATGAAGAACAAACATCTTTGCCAATGAAGGCTTAAAAATAATATCAAGATCAGATGTAGCTGCTTAGATGAAATTGATTTCAATTACAATACAAGAAAATAACAGCAAATTGGGCAACTAGAAGATGTTTCGAAGGTATATATCGCGACCGGTCCTAGGAGAGAGTGTCTCTCTGAGAATCAAGGTTTGAAAGGCAAGGCCTCAGTGAAGGGATCACAACTGGTCCGTCAGTTGTGTGTTGAGGGAGTTTGCCAGCATTGATTGCTGCCCAAGGAGGCTCATCCCAGTCAAATAAGACCAAATACCCTTTAGAACTAATAAGGGTAATCCAAGATTTCTTCCCAAAACTTTTCAATCTAACTCGAACTTCAATACCTCCCGACTGTTCAAAAACCCATTTAGCAGTCCATTCAATTTTACCTTCTGGTCATCTCCTGTCTTCTTTTTTGTCCAAGACTTCTTTTTTTCCCTTATCTAGATTTTTCTTATTTAGTTTTATCATTAGCCCAAAATTGTACTTTTTTCCGTTAGAAAATAAATATGTAAATTACAAGTCTTTTTTACATTTACTCTTTTTTTTCTAATTTTCTCAAAACTTTTTAATCACACAAAGAAAATCATTGTCAAATGTGGTTTGAACTCACGTGTCCACCATCTTTGACTGCTTTTCTTTATCGCAGTCCCATTTTATCTTTCTTTTCTCTCTCTTAGTTGTCCATTCTTTTGCAGTGGTATTAAATAAAGGTCTTATGATAAAATTGGCGGTAACTTAGCTTTGAAGCTTTTCTCTCATTTAGTTTGCTTTATTTTTACAGAACATCAGAATAAATCTTCATTAAAGGCGAATAGAATTGCATCATTTGTTTTTCACATTGGACCGGAAAATCTCAAACTTATCTCGGGAAAAGTGCACGGCTTATTCGTTTGATTTGTTTCAAACTGAGTGCCTCATCTTTGTGTCATATTTGTCTGCACGTCATATTTACTACGTATTTTTGAAGTTTTTTTTTCTAAAAAGTCTTACGAATAATTCATTTTGTGTGTCTCATTTTGTATAGAAGTTGGCCTAACCACTTCTAAATCTTCTGTCATTATAAATTTACCTAATTTTTGTAAATCTTGTAAATTTGTCAGTCTGCATTAAATTTCTCTTCGTGTTTCTGAATCGCTTCTTTCTTTCATTTCTGAACTTTTGGTAGAGTTGTTCTGGAAATTATTCAAAGCACCTAACAAATTGCTTCTTATAATATATGAAAGTTTTCTGCGTCGTGCCTCAGCAAAGCTGCATATGCAGTTTCTGCTTTTGATTTAGTCTTAGCTGTATTATATTCAGCTACTATTCCTTCAACCACCCATTCTGTTCTGAACTTCTTTCAAACTTTGAGATATGAAAATTTATTGATTCATTTCTTTCATCAGTTGAAGGTTTGCGATCCTAACTAGATATATTTTTGACAATTATTTTGCGTCTGGAATTTTCTCCCTGTAATTATGTTAATTAATAACCTCCTATCCGTAACTTCTTTTAGCTCCCTCACTATTCTCTCTGCTTCTTCTGTCTGTTCCCTAGCCTCTCCATCTTCTTCCATGAAATTCAGTATTTTTTCAATATTTCCTATATAACTTACTTGTGATTCCTTGCTGGATACTAAGCACTTACTATTCCTGCTATTTGCTCAGTTTTAATTAATTAAGTTCACTCATTTCATTCTCTGAGTCTAATCGTTCCAAATTATTTGGCTATTATACATTTTATTTCTAACCAGCACCCCCTAATTTTGCTTATCATACATTAGTTTGTCTTTGTTTCTGCGTATTTCATTTAGAAATAATAGATTTTCTCCATTTTCCTGTAAATGGGTTAAATCCTCTGCATCCAATCCTATGCACCCAGTCAGACACCTAGCTATATTACTTGCTGATTGTATTATCTCTATACACCTCTCTGTCTAAGCAACGTATTTTCAGAAATAACTTTTTTCAGTACTGGCTTTCAACTGCATTGCACTTTTCATGTACCACAATTGTGGACAAAAACTGGGTCAAAATTAGCCATTTTATTAGCTGACAAAAATTGGGTCTTAGTTAGTTGCAAATTCTCTTGGATACTTCTACTGGGAGTTCTGTCAAAACACTTTTTTTTTACTGCTGTGATTTTGTCAGGTTAATATCTAACTCAATTAAGTCTTTGCTTTGGCTGAGAGATATTGAACTTGTTTTTTTCTATTGGATCCACCAAACATAAATTTTAATTTTGCTATCAAAAATTATTTCAATGAACATCACAACTAATTTCTCAAAAAGTGCGACTTTATTTCTAGTAAAAATTTTTCTTGTAGTTCTAGTAAAATAGTAAAATAGTAAAAATAGTAAAATAGTTCTGTACGCAAAGTAGAAGTCTTGAACTTGAACTTGAATGAAATTTCTTATATTTTAGGAATTTATACTAGGTGAAGGACAGGAAATTTTCTGGTATTGTTTAAATATGTTGTTAGTTAACGACAGTCCAAAAAAAATTGGACTCAAATATGCCGTTATAATTAAAACAAAATCTATGGGCTATTTTTAAAGTCGAAAAAGTCGTTTAAAGTTGCCAAAATTTTTGGAAAACATTGGTTCGGCTCTTTGAAAGGGAATGGGGCCAAAACTGGATAATAAAATGATGATAAACACCTAATACTCTCTTAATAACCCTACCAAGAATTGGGAAAAATTGTCAATACAGTTGTAGACAAGCAGGATATTTCTAAACAGGAAAAAACTTTATAGTGTATATACAGAAAGGAGTTAGGATGGTCTCTTTCACCATTGCATGATACAGGGGGCAAATAAAATGTATGGCGATTCAATGTTTAATTTGTGTTTCCCATAAATTATATTCTAACGGCTGGATCTAACTAGATAAGGCATATCTTGAATATTAATTAATTTCTACCTCTCTCGCAAAATTACCAAATTCAAAACAGGCTAATCTTTACAAGTATTTAACTTTTAAACAGATTATACTGTTGGTAAAAATGGGCCCCGACAATACCTATTTGTTACTATGACTACAAATGGCTTTCAATACCTTTGACTTGAATTATTCATGATGGCATCTTCTTGTGACTATAATACCAACGAAAATCAAATGCTTCTACAGCTACTTGTGACTCTTACTACTGCACTTAGTACTGCTACTAAAATTGCAACTGTGACTGCAAAAACTACTACATTTGCCACTATTAAAACAAGAACTATTGAAATTAATCAGAACAGAAAAACAAAATAAAGGGAGTACAAATATCCAAAAACGATCTATGTATCAAGGCTGTCAAAACAGCATATCTTCAACATTTAGATAACAGTTAAGGAAGAGTATTAATTTGAAACCATTAGAGAATTTTAAAAGGGATCTTGAACTTAGACATTTTATGCATCTCGTTTGTTGATAGGCGTAGCTGCAGTATTTCAGCCAAAAATTAGATTTTTACGTTCAAAATTCTGGAGAATTTCAATTGTTGTTTTAAACTAAATCAAAAGATACCATATTCATTATGGTTCTCAAAACGTCATGTCTGCAATATCTCAGTAATACTTAAGGGTTTTAATATGAAACACTCATAAGATTTAGACAAGGTTGCTGAACTCTATAAGTAAAACTTTCTGCACGCCTGCAATTAAAATTATTGCATCTGCTATATTTTTAGATCACACTATTTAATGGCTTATATTCAGAACTTCCAGAGAATCTTGAGAAGGATGTTAAAATAAATTAAAAGACAATATAATAGAACTAATAAACTAGAATCAAATGTAATATTTGTTAAAACAAAGACGTTAAGAGGTCATAGAAGCATTTAATATATTAACCATAAATAAAATTTGGGACTTCAAAAATGAACAGAAATTAATTTTTAAAAACTTACGGAAAACTTGTTTATCAAAGAAAAGTGAAGAGACTTTATTATATAATAAAGTTTTATATACTTTATAATTTTAATATACTTTTATATACTATTATATTTAATTTTATATAATATTTTATATATTTATAAAATTTTTTAATATTTTATTTAATTTATAATTTATAAGTATTTTATATAATTTATAATATTATAATATTATAAATTATACTATTTTAATTATATATATATTAATTATAATTAACTATACAATACTATTTAATTAGTTATACTATTCATAATATTTTATATTATTTTGCATACTTTATAAAAGAGAATGAAAATTAAGACCAGCAGAAAAGAATTCCTATTATAATTCTAATTCCAAACTACTATGAATTTCTATTGAAGAAATAATGAAAAGCAAATCAAACATTTTAAGATAAATATCTTAGAGGATTCACATACTCTTGCCTTTTTTTATATTGGAAATAACTTTTCAAGAATATATCTTCATCTAAACTATTAATACTTTCATTGCCGTTTCACAGGAAATTGCGTGCAATACCCGCTCCCTCAAAAATTTCTTCACACGCACATTTTCTTAAACTTGCCTAACTTTCATTTTTGCCTAATTTTTTCACAGCTATATCATGACAATTTTTGTCCTTTTTTCCCAAAATGCGACTGATCAAAATTATTCGATAGCAATTTTGTTGATAATAGTCCAAACGTCAAATAACTATGCATCCAGGGTTGCAAAACTCCCTTCAATTCCGGGGTAAGTTTTAAAGAATTAAAAGTTCCCGTTTGTAATCTGTAAGAACTGTATTTGGAAAGACAGCTTATTCGATCCTGAGTCTCTAAAAAGGCGTAGTCTTAAGTTGAAACTTAGAGTGAATGTAAAGAGTAATGCCAAACATAACAAAAACACAATTTGTGCTTGCCTCTTGTTAAAGGAGGATATCAGCAATATCTTTATAACGGCTGAGTGTATTAAATATAAACTCTCAATGTAAGTTGAGGAGATGTCGAAGAAAGATTTGAGGGTAATCGGCCCCCATCCCCTCCTTGCCATTTATATGTGCCCTCTTTCTTCAACACTGATCAAAATTTAGATTTTAATTTTAATCAGACTTTTCAACGGATCTAATAGATATGCCTTCAGGGATGTCATGCCACTCACAGCCTCGGTGTAAGGATTACTAATTTTTCTGTTAATTGTTTTTTGTTGCATGCAGGATATATCATTAGGAAAGGGGAAATGTTTGACTTAGGGTGTATCCAAAAAGGGTAAGTGTATTAAGGTAAAACTTTGGAGAATGTTGAGGTGCATTTTAAACTAAACCAAAATGCACTATGAACATCCAGTCTATCAAATAAGAGGATCTGTAAGATTTTAACGACAACTGAGGGTATTAAGTTGAAACTTTCAAGACATGTTTAAGGGGATGTTGAAAAGTGGCTGGTTTCTGCCTACTTCCCTCTAGTGCCATTTTTATTTTATTTCACCATTAAACATTCTATCGACATTTTGAAATAGCCACCATGTTTTGAACACTTTAAAGGTAAAAAAACTATGGCATGGGAATAAGATAATCCCCCCTCAGCTGTTGGGAGGGTTAAAGTTAATTATGACTGTTATTTAGACAGCTAATGATTTCAACAATGACTAAGACTACTTACGATTGAATCCTGACATTATTTGCAACTGTCATAACTTGCGACTGCGATTACTTCCAACTGCGAGTACTTTCGACTGTGAGTCCTTAATCTTACAAATACTTGTTCATATAAATGAGTGTGATCTTGACAACTTGCAACTTTGAATGCAACTCAACTGCTGCATAGTTTACTAACGAATGTGATTTTTATCAGCAGCGACAGGGAATATTTGTAACTGCAAGTGTAAATTTGCAACGACTATGAAAACTCTAACTGAAACTGCTACAGCTTGTGACTGTTACTACTTATGGTACTGCTACGCCTGTTACGATTGCAACTGTAACTTTAAATACTCCCACAACTTCTGAAATTAGAAATAAAATTATTGAAATAAATCAAAAGAATGTAATGGTATGTTGCTTGTCAAAAAGGCATAGTGCAAGGAAGGTGTCAACTGTTATATCTGCAACATCTCACGAATGACCAGGGCTATTAAATTGTAAACTTAATTGAATGTTGAGGGATATTTTGTACTAAGTCAAAAGATTCCAGTTAAATCCAAATTGTCAAAAATAGGTAATCTAAAAGTATATGTCTTGATCTCACGAACACCTACTGTTACTAGAATGAAAACTTTGTGGAATGCCATGGCTATTTTAAACAAAATCAATAGTTAGTATATGCTTCTAGCTTGTCAAAACGGCCGAATTACAATATTTCAAGAACCGTTAGGAAAGAATATTAAGTTGAAACATTCATAAATTGCCACAGGAGAGGTCAAACTTCATGATAATATTTGTCTTTCGAATGAAAGCTAATTTTTTTAATTCGACAACATCAAATTAAAGATTTTTCTAATGGCTTCCTTCCAAATTAAACCTCTCCGCTGCTCAGAATCTTTTTCACCTTTGAATATGATATCTTTTTCAAATGTGTTTATGTTCCCTTTCAACTCTATTCGTATCTATCTCTCTGGTCTTATGTTCTTCTAAGGCTCATGAAATCAAATAAAATAAATAGTTGCGAGAGATCCTGCTACAATCTAACCACATCTTTTAAACTTTTTATTTTCCTTGGATGATTTTATTACTTTCTCTAGGTCAAAATTTTTGTAAATATCAACAAAAATTAATGCCAATGACGAGTACGAAAGATCTGCTGACACCCCAACTAAAATCTAGTCACCTTATATAGTATTTCTTGGCCTAGTTTTATCTTTCTTTAAAGTAAGCTTTAATTGAAATTTCTGTAAAAACAAAACCTAGTAACAAGCGCTGTAGATCTCTGCAGATATTTATTATAATCTATCAATCCTTATATTGTAATTCCTTTGAGACTTTTTTAATACTAATGAAACTGAATCCCAGCAAACACTGTGATAGATTGGCCTAGAACCCTTCTCATTGAGTCAAATTTCACCTCTTAATTATTGTATATTTTGCTTTAAACACTAATTATAAGTATTTTACGAATATTTTGTTTTCAATAGTAGTGAAGTTTGTCTTTTCAAATGAAAAGCGCTTCGTAGCAACAAACGCCTAAGACCTCTGTACTTTGAAATCTAAAAACTAAAAACTAAATTTTTTGAAATCTAAAAACCTTATATATAATTTCTCATTAATTTGAGGATAGAAATATTTTTGTCGTATATGCAACAGTTGTCGTATAGCAAAATATAATAGAAAAAAATACTAAACTTACTCAAACCTCATCAATAAGATTTTCAAAACCAAATTATGATATAAACTTTGAAATATTTTGAGTTTTAGTTTTAAAAAAGAGTTTTAGTCTATCCAACCTTGTAAAAGTTCATATTAGATAAAAGTCTTACAAGGCAATATGTTCATGCTACCACTATTGCTCCTGGTATAACTGTTAAGACGACCACTAATACTGACACTAAATGAATTAGAATGAAACTTTCAGGGATAGTTAATAGGAATGCTAAACTACATAAAAAGAAACAATAAATGTAGGTGGTCAATGGGTAATATCAGCAACTTCTTTGGAACAGCTTAGAGCATTAAGTTGAAACTTTGAGGATATATTAAGGGGGTATTCAAGCAATTACCGCGCAATCTGTGAATTACTGGCAGTATTACTGATCTTGCTACTTCTGCTTCTTAGGAGTGACGCGGGTCACTGATAATTGAAACTCTTAAAAAACGGATTTTTCATTACCAATGAAAATATTGCAAGAATTGGCATATTGTGGTGATTCCAAACATATAAGTTTCATCAACCTTAGTGTTAACCATCAATGGCTACGAGCCTGAAAAACTTGTCATGTTTTCGAAAAAAGGGGAGACACCCCTTAAAAGTCAAAGAATCTTAATGAAAATCACCTCATCAGTTTCTGAGTATCAGTTACCCTTGTCGTAAAGGGTTCAACCACCTATCTTTACAAATATGAAATTTTCAATTTTTTGCAAAAAGTAAGCTCACGGATACATGTTTATTTGTTTTTTTTTCCAGGGGTGATGGTATTGATCCAACGGTTCTTTAATTTTGGGACAGTGCTCATTTTATGTGAAATTATAAGTTCTAGCTCCCTTTTGAAGTATCAAAAGGCTAGAGGGCAACTAAGCCCCCTCCCCGACCACTGTTACCCCAAAATTGTTCGATCAAAACTTTAAGATACTCATTTTGTTAATCATAGTTGAAAGAACAAATAACTACCTTTGGATAAAACATGACCCCCCTGACCCATGGGGAAAGGTCCTTAAGTTAAAGAATGTGTCCATTGTTTACACTAAGTATTTGTTTTTGGGATGTATGCATACATTTTCGGGGAGGGGGGTTGCCAAATCTTCTACTAGGCTGTTTTTCCACGGGGAAATTCTCCATGGGGAGGGAAGCTTCCAGCAAGTGAACTTTTCAGGGACATTTTCCAGATGGGTAATTTGCCATAATTTCCATACAAAATTGTTTTTATGGTTTGCTTTCTCTTTTCTGTCTCAATTTTATGAACGGAGATATTAAGGGAAATGGTTTTGGGTTTAGGTTCACTGGGATTAAATTGTCTAGAGGACAATTCTGAGGGGATTCATATTTCTCCATGAACACATGGTAAGATTTCCTCGCATTAATAAAAACAAAATCCGAAAATAAATAAAGCAGACAATTTTTTTCTGCTAAAAGTAAGGGCCAAGATTAAGTATCAAATGATCATAAGCTACCAAGTATATGAATGAGGTTGCCCACTCCTCAACATCTCTTTGTTTACGCTAAAAATTGAATTTTGTTACAAATCTTGAAGAAAAACCCCTGAAACACACGGTTCGTTTAATCAAAAAAATTAGAAGCTTTATTAAAAGTACTAAAAAACACAAGCGTAAAGGGGAGCTGTTGAGTGGGGGTGACCTTTTTCGTGCACGTAGTAGTTCCTGTTCGTTTTTAGTTTTATTGCTGCTCGTTAGTTTCAGTTGATAAAAAAATTTTTTTAATTACGACTAAAACCACTATTAGTGTAGCTAAGGGTAGAGATTGAAAATATCAGGTTGTCTAAGGGGAATGTTGAATTCTATCGAAAATCATTAAGTGGATATTTATACTTTCAAAATAGCGTAATCGCTACATCCCAAAAAAAGCTCCAGGATTCAATTAGAAACTTTTAGAACATGTTGATAAGGAAGTCAAACAAGCCAAGGTGTACTATATCCTTACTATCACTACTGTTGCTAAGGCTAAGAGTATTAAGGAGAAAGTTTAAGACAATTTTGAAGGACATCTTGGATTAAATCAGAACGCACCTTGTCTATATAAACGGTCAAAACGATGCATCAGCAATGCCCCAGGCATAGCTTAGAATATTAAGTAAGAATTTCCAGGGCACGTTGAAGGGGGAAGTTTAACTACCAAACAGACACTTTGCACATATTTTGGGACGCTTTAGAACTAAAAAAATAAACACACCAATTCAGTGAAGGCTATCAAAAGGGCTTAACACTATATTTCAGATGCAGCTTTGATAAGTTGATTTTTTTGTGCGTATTTATAGGATACATTAACAAATCACAAGTCACTATGTGTGTAGTGCCACTACCACTTCTACTGCTACTTCTTATACTATGGCAAAGAATATTACGGAAAAATTCAAGAAAATATTAAGGGTGATGTTTAATTAAATGATAACACCCAATATCCATGCTGTTTGCCAGAAAGATGAAAAAGCAATATCTCAGGAACAAAGCAAGGCATTAAGTTGTGACTTTTATGGTATATTGAGGGGGGAGGGTTCTGGAATACTATGAAGGCATAATATTTATACTACTAATATTACTAGTGCTACTACTACTAATACTACTTCTTCTACTCCTTCCACTACTGCTACTACTACTAGTATTACTACGACTACTATTTATACTACTACTGTGCTGCTAGTGGAAGTGCCACAATTATTACTTCTATTAACTCTAACTAAGAAAAGCGAATATTATTAAATTGGACCTTTCAGAGACTGTCTAGGGAGACAATCCACAAAATCAAAACAATACGTGGGTGTGGTGTGTCGTAAGAACGTAACAGCAATATTTAGGGCAGGGCTTAGAGTACTAAGCATAAGGTTTCTAGGACAACACTGACAATGATTTTGCACCAACATAGCTCACTGTGGGCCTGATGTACAGGTTTTCAGGTTTTTGGCCACATGACACGCTGACATTAGATTCTTTCCCATCTTTAAATAAAAAATTTTTTTACCCCAACTCTCACCCCGTTCCTTACCCTATCCTGAAAATTTTCGGGGTACCCATTCCCTGGAATATTCTTATCAATTTTTGGGACCACTGTCCACGCTTGTACATAAGAATGGAATTGGATAATAAAAATAACAAAAAATCAGACAACCAATCTGTAATGCTTTATTAGTACTCGGCATTTTCTTGCTTTTGGATTTGCTATTTTATCTCATTAAGCGATGCCACTCAAAATTCAATTCTATATAATGTGTAATTTTCAAAATTAAGCTAAAAAAATTAATAATACAAGTATGGTGAATTGAATGTTTAACAAAAGCATAGAACTTTTAACTATTAGAAGAAAAACTCCAACTATCCCGTGTAAAATGACCCCAAGTTTGTTTCTTATTTACCATATCAGAGTAAAAATTAAACCTATTTCTGCTGTCATGTTGTATAGCCATCTCACCAGCTTCAAGCGGCCCCCACGGGCAACTCAGCGTGTTCCCAGGTGGCGATAAGGGAAAGCCTAACAGATATGTGGAGTAACTGCATAGAAGGCACGGATCGAGGGGAGGCCTTGTCCTTAGGGGTCCATTATAGAAACTGAGGCACCCTCGCCTGGGGCAATAAATGGAGAGGGATGAGAAAGAAGACCCCTCAAATTTAAACTCAAAAGGGCCCATTGGCGTGTCCACACCTCCCATGAGTTACGAACCTTTCTCAGTAATAGGTTAAATTACAAGATAACAAAGAACACCATCGTGGGAGGATCTTTTATAGGAAGGCAACTGCAGCAGGGCGTAAGATCCAGATCTATGGACAACGGTCTCTGCATAGATCTGCCTCGACCTTTTCAGGGTACCTGCAAAACTTTTTACCTTGTGGTCAACTCTATTCCCACTTAAGAAGAGGCAACCCCCGAGGAAATTATAGCCTAATAAACAACATAGCAATCGCATGGGATTCTGACTATTGGATAATTCTTCCGGGCTTGGTCTGTTTTGTTGGATATTTTCGGGCTGAAAAACTTTTTCCTAGCTAATTTTTTACTATGAACTGCCTCCCCTTTGTAGCATAATATTTGTAGGCATGAATATACAATGAGTCGGAGGTAATAGGCTTGAGACTGTCTTTAAAGGATTTTGGCTTTTGTTGATAGAATAGCATCGCCAAATTCTGAAAACCATGTTGTGACCAAGATAGGCCTAGGATTGCACAAAGCCTCGATTCATACCAAAGGTCTCATGGACTTCTACCTGTCCGGTTCTAAGCGCTTTGGTGTAGACTTGAGAAGATACGTGATTCCGGTATCCGGAATCATTGCTTTTCCCGAGACCAAAATAAATTCAGTGATTTAAAGGACATGAAAGTTAGAACTGGGAATGTTACAAAGTTAGAAAAAGACTATGGTATTGACATTTTGACTGAAGAATCCAGACAATTTGAACTGTACTTATTATGAGTTTCAGACACTTATTTCCCAGAGGTAGGAAGCACGACATTGGGTGATGTAGAATTTACTTACTCATGCGGGAAGGATGGAGTAAATAGACCAAGAGAAGGGGCTCACGATGATTAAGGAAGCTGCTAAGTCTTGTTTAGGCTAGGAAGGTATTAACAATAGAATACAATTTTCTCATTTTATTACTAAAAATTTCAAGGTATCAGTTCTAGTCCGCTCTTTCCCATAGAACGGATTAACGGAGACGCTAGTGACTCAAAGGAATTTTACTTACAGTTACAAGAGTACAAAGACAGGGAACCATGGAGATTTTAACGCCCTGGTTGCTAGAAAAAGAGACATATGGTTTCCTAGCCTAGGTAAATTTGATGTAGGAAAATAAAATAGTTATGTCTACAAACTTTCGCAATTTTGTAGATATATCAATCTAAATATAACCAATACGGGTCATAAAATGGCCCATAAGTTAACTTGGTATTCACGCGATATTAAGACAGCAAACTTTATTGATTATGTTATAGTAAACCAAAGACTGGCAAGATCAATACAAGATCCTGTATCATTAACAGCATATAAGTTCTGTTAATGATATTCAAAGTAAAGATCGCCATCTAGTATTGTCTAGGGTTATTTGAAAGCTAAAATTTCGGAAGGGTAACTACGTCCCGGGAAGTTATGATGCGTGTAGACTCCAGGGTGAGACTTTGAGAGAAACTTTCCATGAACAGTTGAATACTAAACCTGACAGTTTAACATTTGACAATGTGGAAGATGGTCGGAATAATTTTAGAAAAAATAATTTTGTGATTTTGCTTATGGTGTCTTAAGGTAGAAAGTAGTATTCCAGCTAGGAATATTAGTGAAAAAGCTTTATCTTTATCAGAGAGGAAAAAGGACTTGTACAAGAATTATCTGAGAGATGGTTCATACGAAAATAGAAGGAATGTAAAGGAAATGGAGAAAGCGTTGAAATATGAACTATGGAGGTGTAAAGTGGAGGCCATGGATAGAATTGCAGAGGATCTGAAAAACGTAGCTAGACGGCATAATAGTAAAATATTGTACTGGCTTGTTAATCCATTGAGAAGGACTAGTAAATTCAGACTTGTCCCAGTTAAAGATAGGAACGGGGCCAAGATTATTGATAAGGAAAGAGCTACAGAGAGATGCGCAGAATATTTTGAGAATGTGCCAAACAGAGAGAGTTGCAGGAAAAGATATAGATGAAAATAAAACTTTGTGATAACTTGGATGTGAAGGAAGATTTTTTTTTGTGAGGGAAAATCAGCGACAGTACTAAAAGGATTAAAAGATAATAAGGCTCCTGATACTGATAGTGTGGTAAATGAGTTTCTTAAGTATGGTGGCTCTTAGGTTAGAAATAACGATTTAACATAAAGATTTAGTTAAATAACGTACATAACTATTTTAGAAAATCCTTGATTGAACCAATTGGTAAGCAAGGTGATAAGAGTTAGTGTGGTAACTATTGAGTCATAAGTTTGGTCTCTGTAGGAAGCAAATTACTTAGTAAAATGATAATTTTTGGACTGAGATATGTTGTAGACATAGTTTTAAGAGAAGAGCAGTGTGGTCTCAGAAAAGGTAGAGTATATGTCAACCAAATTTTCATTCCTAGTTTAATGATTGAGAGGTCCCTGAGCTGTCGAACACCGTTTGGCCCTGAGTCTTATAGATTATGAGCACGCGTTTGTTTCAGTTGATGGATGAGCTTTAGCAAAATTTGTATCCTTTTATGGTGCCAGACCAAGACATTAAAGTGATTAGCGCTATAAACAAAATTTAAAAAAAAAGAAAAAATTTGTATCCTTTTATGGTGCCAGACCAAGACATTAAAGTGATTAGCGCTATAAACAAGAATAAAACTGCTTCGGTTGAGGTAGGAAATGAAGTTAGTAGCTGGTTTTATATTAAATTGGATGTTAAACAGGGTTGTGTTCTATCCCACTCTTTATGGATCATTTTGAAAGACTTTGTGCTTAGGAGCATAAGAAAGGCAATGGGACACCACGTAATTAAATGGGGAGGTAAATTTCTTCTTGACTAAGACCATGCCGATGATTTAGACTATCCTTGACGAAAGTGAGAGCAAAATTAGTGAACTTTTAGAGGTTTGGTGAGTTCAGAATGTTAGATAAGGTTTAAAAATTTAATGTAAAGAAGACTAAGTCACTAAGGATAATTGGAGATCAAAAGTTGACATTGGTAAACGAAAAAATTTATCCGGTGGGCTGCTTCACTTACCTTGGTAGTATTATTATTAAAGACGGTGTAAGGAATGAAGATATTAAAAGTAGAATAGCCAAGACTCAGTGTGTCTTCTCACAGTTAAAAAAAGTTTGGAAGAATAGGAAGATAATGCTGCAAACCAAGATTATAACATTAGAAGGTAGAGTGATGACAGTTGTCAAATATGGCTCTGAAACATGGGTACTCCGAAAAGTGGATGAAGCCTTATTACATGTTTTTCTGAGATATTGCCAATGGATTTTACTAGGTACCCAGCTGACTGACCTTATTTAAAACAGTGGCCTATACGAAAAATATTGTTCAATCCCGCTTTCTTGGGCTATAATGAAAGAAAGGTTGAGGTGGCTAGGGTAAGTTCTGTGGATGAAGAATTACAGATTGCCGAAGATTATTCTTTATGGCCAGCCGTCTAGGACTCAACGGAAAGCAGTTTGTCATCTTCTGGGGTGGAAAATGTCATAAAGAAAGATTTATGAGAAATTAGAACTTCCTTGGAGGGTGTAAAAAGGGAGGCTTTGAATAGATTGGGATGGAGGAGGAGCGTACGTGGTTGTGTTGGCCTCAAGTGCTTGGTTTTGCGATGCGTTATTAGTAGTAGTAGCAGTAGTAATCTTATTCGTGATGGTAATTATTTATTTTTGGATATTAAGGAAGAAAAAACACTAATACTCTGAGTAAATAGCTCAGACTAAAGATTGTTTTCAGTAAAGTAGAAAATATGCTCTGGTTCTATGGGTCTTGAGCCTTACTCCTCTTTGTGTTACTTTTTGCTTGGTCTATGATTGAATAGATTATTTTTTTGTAAGTTGTGTTCCTTTTGGGTTTTATTTATCAGTTGATTTCAATGTATTTATTGTTAGTGTCAAAGCCAATAAAAGACACAAATTATTTCCATTTATTTTTAGCCACCCAAAGTTCCTCTCCTTCCCCTAGAGTAGGATATTAACAGTAGTTTATACCACATTTGGCTATCATGGCCCAAATTAATCTTTCTTAGATGTTCTTATTGGTCGTAGTAAATTGTTTTTATATTAAGCCATAGTAGAGGAGGAACATAGTAGCAAAGGCTAGTAGAGGGCACAAAGGCAAATTGCCTCACCTTTAAGCGGCATAACGGTGGACACGTTACATTTTTTCCTTAATAGCAACTAACTCCTGAAATTTTTCTTTCTATGGAGACCTTTGTCATCATTCTCAGGTAAAATTCCATATTTAGGCTTTATGACTATAAGCAATCATATTTATGATGTTCCTCTAAAAAACGACACATATGTAACCTAATAACCATCTCCTGGTGATTTTCATCCCGGCAATTATTCTAGTTTAAACGCGGGTAATTTAAAGCTGAGTCATTGTATTACATTCTCTCTAAAATATAAAATTTGTATTTTGCTAATACGTAATTTTCTTCCAATAATATTTGTTCACTTCAATGATAATTTGATTTCTCAGAATCTTGGCTTATTGTGTTGCGAGAGCAACACATTGGTTTTGTCGTGTTCTTTTTCCTAGCACCCCGATTTCAGCTTATTCTTAGAAAGTGGTAAGGGTCTAAGCTCTGCGGTTTTTA
Source organism: Artemia franciscana (assembly GCF_032884065.1). Taxonomy (NCBI): domain Eukaryota; kingdom Metazoa; phylum Arthropoda; class Branchiopoda; order Anostraca; family Artemiidae; genus Artemia; species Artemia franciscana. The sequence continues at coordinate 23,512 of NW_027064574.1, forward strand.
CCCAAAGTGTGGACCTTAGGCCGAATTGATGAATATGACTTTACGAATTAAGACTTTACGAATTTTTTGAATTAAAATGGAATAGTTATGTGCAAAATCAAGTCAAGGCTAATTGCTGAAAAAGCCAAGACAGATAGTCGAATAGAGTGAGAACAAAAAACCTGTTTACTTATGCTACACCCTCTCATGTTGATGTCCGTACTTTAAGCGGTGGGCATAAGCTAGATCAATGAATGACTGTCTGACTGTTTGACTATCACTCCACAATGCATAACTAGAGTCAACCTGTTGAGGTTCTACCCGGCTCAGCACGGCTTGGACGTTCTTACATTATAATTGAAAATTTTATGTCATTTTTGAATTAAAATGGAATAGCTGTGGGCTAAATCAAGTCAAGGTTAATTGTTGAAAAAGCCAAGACAGATAGTCGAATGGAGTGAGAAAAAAAAACCTGTTTACTTATGCTACATACTCTCATGTTGATGTCCGTACTTTAAGCGGTGGGCATAAGCTAGATCAGTGAATGACTGTCTGACTGTTTGACTATCACTCCACAGTGCCGAACTAGAGTCAACCTGTTGACGTTCTACCTGGCTCGGCACGGATTTCATGTTCTTCCATTATAACTGAAAATTATACGTCATTTTTGAATTAAAGTGAAATAGTTGTGGGCTAAATCAAGTCAAGGCTAATTGTTGAAAAAGCCAAGACAGATAGTCGAACGAAGTGAGAACAAAAAACCTGTTTACTTATGCTACACCCTCTCATGTTGATGTCCGTACTTTAAGCGGTGGTCATAAGCTAGATCAGTGAATGAATGTCTGACTTTTTGACTGTCACTTCACAGTGCCACACTAGAGTCAACCTGTTGAGGTTCTACCCGGCTCGGCACGGCTTGGACGTTCTTCCATTATAATTGAAAATTATATGTTATTTTTGAACTGAAATGGAATAGTTGTCGGCTAAATCAAGTCAAGGCTAATTATTGAAAAAGTCAAGACAGATAGTTGAATGGAATGAGAACAAAAACCTGTTTACTTATGCTACACCCTCTCATGTTGATGTCCACATTTTAAGCGGTGGGCATAAGCTAGATCAGTGGATGACTGTCTGACTGTTTGACTATTACTCCTCAGTGTCGAACTAGAGTCAACCTGTTGAGTTTAGGCTAGTCACATTTGACTTAAAATGGAATAGTTGTGGGCTAAATCAAGTCAAGGCTAATTGTTGAAAAAGCCAAACCAGATAGTCGAATGGAGTGAACATCATTAGTTTACATGTTCAATTGATGAATAGCGGTTTACGGATGTTGAACTGCTATATTTGTTTTCATCCCATTATATTTCATTAAATGAATATACTAAGAGCTAAGAGTTTCTTATGACTATGCTATATACCTTTCAGGGACATATACCCCATGCTTATGACGTTCCAAATTATCTCCCGGACCGTTGACTATAAGCTCACAAACGGTATATTAAACTCCTACTGTTGCTTGACCAAAATAGTTTTTATCAGAACTTATGTAATACTTTTAGAATTTGTCATGACTTTGCTATATATCTTCCAGGGACATATACCTCATGTTTTTGACATTCCAAAATGTATTCCAGACCGTTGATTACTAACTCACAAACGGTATATTAACTTCTTCCTGTTGTTTGTCAAAAATGGTTTGTATCAAAACATGATGAAATAATATATAAGTGAAAAAGAACCATTTTCCAACAGGGCTTGAGTCAGATAAGAAGGATTTTTCATCATATTGACAAGAAACAGGTTCAACATTTAAAAAGTTTTCCACGAAATCTACGAGCAAAAAGGGTTTTAGCATATTCGAAGAATTCGCTTTCCCCTTACCCTGAAGAAACAAAGATATATTAATAATGGTGAGTTTTTTCCCTGCCAAAAGAAAAAAAACGAAGAGCACATGACAAATTATT
>NW_027064575.1:0-22550 GCF_032884065.1 Artemia franciscana
GAATATAAATGACGACCGGGACACAGTGACACAACTACAAAGGGGACGACGGGGTACAGGGAAGATATATAAATGACGACCGGGACACAGGGATTGTTCGAAGAGAAATTACAGACCGGGACACCGGGAAACAAATGACGACCGGGATGCTGGGACACAGGGAATATAAATGACGACCTCGATACTCAAAGAGAAAGTACAGACTGGGACACCGGGACACAAATAACGACCGGAATACTGGGAATATAAATGACGACCAGGACACAGGGACACAACTACAAGGGGGGTTCCAGGGGGCACAGGGGGATATATAAATGACGACGGGGACACAGGGAATGTTTGATTAGCAATCAGCATCAACAAAGCTAAAGGGCAATCATTAGAATAATCAGGTTTAGATCTGAATACGGATTGCTTTTCCCATGGACAATTTTATGTTGCCTGTTCAAGAGTTAGGTAAACCTAACAATCTATTTATATGCACAAACAATAGGACATGGAAGAATGTTGTATATTCTTAAGTTTTACGTAGTTAAATTGGACAGCGAAGAATGTTGTATATTCGCAAGTTTTATGTAGTTCAAAAAACATATATATTTATATCTATCTCAATTCACAGGTGGGACAAAGCTAAAGGGCAATCATTAGAAAAATCAGGTATAGATCTGAATACGGATTGCTTTTCCCATGGACAATTTTATGTTGCATGTTCAAGAGTTAGGTAAACCTAACAATCTATTTATATGCACAAACAATAGGACATGGAAGAATGTTGTATATTCTTAAGTTTTACGTAGTTAAATAGGACAGCGAAGAATGTTGTATATTCGCAAGTTTTAATTAGTTCAAAAAATATATATATTTATATCTATCTCAATTCACAGGTGGGACACAGGGACACAACTACAATGGCAAGTAACTAATATGGCGTGTAACGACTTTTGTACGCGGGGGGCTTGGGAGCACGGTGCCCCCCCAAGCCCCCCCCCCCAACAGCTATATATCTATATATATAAAAATAAGTTGTCTGTGTCTGTCGAGTGACTTCAGGTGTGTCGACTGACGTCATTGTAAGGATTGAGCTGTATGCGTCATGAAATTGTTTGTCGACTGACGTCATGTTTGTCAACTGATGAAATTACAGACCGGGACACAAATGACGACCGGGACACGGGGATACAGGAAATATAAATGATGACCGGGAACCTCAAGGAGAAATTACAGACTGGGACACCGGGACACAGGGAATATAAATGACGACCGGGACACAGTGACACAACTACAAAGGGGACGACGGGGGTACAGGGAAGATATATAAATGACGACCGGGACACAGGGATTGTTCGAAGAGAAATTACAGACCGGGACACCGGGAAACAAATGACGACCGGGATGCTGGGACACAGGGAATATAAATGACGACCTCGACACTCAAAGAGAAAGTACAGACTGGGACACCGGGACACAAATGACGACCGGAATACTGGGAATATAAATGACGACCAGGACACAGGGACACAACTACAAGGGGGGTGCCAGGGGGCACAGGGGGATATATAAATGACGACGGGGACAAAGGGAATGTTTGATTAGCAATCAGCATCAACAAAGCTAAAGGGCAATCATTAGAATAATCAGGTATAGATCTGAATACGGATTGCTTTTCCCATGGACAATTTTATGTTGCATGTTCAAGAGTTAGGTAAACCTAACAATCTATTTATATGCACAAACAATAGGACTTGGAAGAATGTTGTATATTCTTAAGTTTTACGTAGTTAAATTGGACAGCGAAGAATGTTGTATATTCGCAAGTTTTATGTAGTTCAAAAAATATATATATTTATATCTATCTCAATTCACAGGTGGGACACAGGGACACAACTACAATGGCAGGTAACTAATATGGCGTGTAACGACTTACAAGCGCGGGAGGCTTGGGGGCGCGATGCCCCCCAAAGCCCCCCCCCAACAGCTATATATCTATATATATATAAATAAGTTGTCTGTGTGTCTGTCGAGTGACTTCAGGTGTGTCGACTGACGTCATTGTAAGGATTGAGCTGTATGCGTCATGAAATTGTTTGTCGTCTGACGTCATGTTTGTCAACTGATGAAATTACAGACCGGGACGCAAATGACGACCGGGACACGGGGATACAGGGAATATAAATGACGACCGGGACACAGTGACACAACTACAAAGGGGACGACGGGGGTACAGGGAAGATATATAAATGACGACCGGGACACAGGGATTGTTCGAAGAGAAATTACAGACCGGGACACCGGGAAACAAAAGACGACCGGGATGCTGGGACACAGGGAATATAAATGACGACCTCGACACTCAAAGAGAAAGTACAGACTGGGACACCGGGACACAAATGATGACCGGAATACTGGGAATATAAATGACGACCAGGACACAAGGAATGTTTGATTAGCAATCAGCATCAACAAAGCTAAAGGGCAATCATTAGAATAATCAGGTATAGATCTGAATACGGATTGCTTTTCCCATGGACAATTTTATGTTGCATGTTCAAGAGTTAGGTAAACCTAACAATCTATTTATATGCACAAACAATAGGACATGGAAGAATGTTGTATATTCTTAAGTTTTACGTAGTTAAATTGGACAGTGAAGAATGTTGTATATTTGCAAGTTTTATATAGTTCAAAAAATATATATATTTATATCTATCTCAATTCACAGGTGGGACACAGGGACACAACTACAATGGCAGGTAACTAATATGGCGTGTAACGACTTACGCGCGCGGGGGGCTTGGGGGCGCGATGCCCCCCCCCCCAAGCCCCCCCCCCCCCCAACAGCTATATATCTATATATATAAAAATAAGTTGTCTGTGTGTCTGTCGAGTGACTTCAGGTGTGTCGACTGACGTCATTGTAAGGATTGAGCTGTATGCGTCATGAAATTGTTTGTCGACTGATGTTATGTTTGTCAACTGATGAAATTAAAGACCAGGACACAAATGACGACCGGGACACGGGGATATAGGGAATATAAATGACGACCGGGAACCTCAAAGAGAAATTACAGACTGGGACACCGGGACACAAATGACGACCGGAATACTGGGAATATAAATGACGATCAGGACACAGGGACACAACTACAAGGGGGGTGCCAGGGGGCACAGGGGGATATATAAATGACGACGGGGACACAGGGAATGTTTGATTAGCAATCAGCATCAACAAAGCTAAAGGACAATCATTAGAATAATCAGGTATAGATCTTAATACGGATTGCTTTTCCCATGGACAATTTTATGTTGCTTGTTCAAGAGTTAGGTAAACCTAACAATCTATTTATATGCACAAACAATAGGACATGGAAGAATGTTGTATATTCTTAAGTTTTACGTAGTTAAATTGGACAGCGAAGAATGTTGTATATTCGCAAGTTTTATGTAGTTCAAAAAATATATATATTTATATCTATCTCAATTCACAGGTGGGACACAGGGACACAACTACAATGGCAGGTAACTAATATGGCGTGTAACGACTTACGCGCGCGGGGGGCTTGGGGGCGCGAAGCCCCCCCAAGCCCCCCAAACAGCTATATATCTATATATATAAAAATAAGTTGTCTGTGTGTCTGTCGAGTGACTTCAGGTGTGTCGACTGACGTCATTGTAAGGATTGAGCTGTATGCGTCATGAAATTGTTTGTCGACTGACGTCATGTTTGTCAACTGATGAAATTACAGACCGGGAGACAAATGACGACCGGGACACGGGGATACAGGGAATATAAATGACGACCGGGAACCTCAAAGAGAAATTACAGACTGGGACACCGGGACACAGGGAATATAAATCACGACCGGGACACAGTGACACAACTACAAAGGGGACGACGGGGGTACTGGGAAGATATATAAATGACGACCGGGACACAGGGATTGTTCGAAGAGAAATTACAGACCGGGACACCGGGAAACAAATGACGACCGGGATGCTGGGACACAGGGAATATAAATGACGACCTCGACACTCAAAGAGAAAGTACAGACTGGGACACCGGGACACAAATGACGACAGGAATACTGGGAATATAATTGACGACCAGGTCACAGGGACACAACTACAAGGGGGATGCCAGGGGGCAAAGGGGGATATATAAATGACGACGGGGACACAGGGAATGTTTGATTAGCAATCAGCATCAACAAAGCTAAATGGCAATCATTAGAATAATCAGGTATAGATCTGAATACGGATTGCTTTTCCCATGGACAATTTTATGTTGCATGTTCAAGAGTTAGGTAAACCTAACAATCTATTTATATGCACAAACAATAGGACATGGAAGAATGTTGTATATTCTTAAGTTTTACGTAGTTAAATTGGACAGCGAAGAATGTCGTATATTCACAAGTTTTATGTAGTTCAAAAAATATATATATTTATATCTATCTCAATTCACAGGTGGGACACAGGGACACAACTACAATGGCAGGTAACTAATATGGCGTGTAACGACTTACGCGCGCGGGGGGCTTGGGGGCGCGAAGCCCCCCCAAGCCCCCCCCCCCCCAACAGCTATATATCTATATATAAAAAAATAAGTTGTCTGTGTGTCTGTCGAGTGACTTCAGGGGTGTCGACTGACGTCATTGTAAGGATTGAGCTGTATGCGTCATGAAATTGTTTGTCGACTGACGTCATGTTTGTCAACTGATGAAATTACAGACCGGGACACAAATGACGACCGGGACACTGGGATACAGGGAATATAAATGACGACCGGGAACCTCAAAGAGAAATTACAGACTGGGACACCGGGACACAGGGAATATAAATGACGACCGGGACACAGTGACACAACTACAAAGGGGACGACGGGGGTACAGGGAAGATATATAAATGACGACCGGGACACAGGGATTGTTCGAAGAGAAATTACAGACCGGGACACCGGGAAACAAATGACGACCGGGATGCTGGGACACAGGGAATATAAATGACGACCTCGACACTCAAAGAGAAAGTACAGACTGGGACACCGGGACACAAATGACGACCGGAATACTGGGAATATAAATGACGACCAGGACACAGGGACACAACTACAAGGGGGTTGCCAGGGGGCACAGGGGGATATATAAATGACGACGGGGACACAGGGAATGTTTGATTAGCAATCAGCATCAACAAAGCTAAAGGGCAATCATTAGAATAATCAGGTATAGATCTGAATACGGATTGCTTTTCCCATGGACAATTCTATGTTGCATGTTCAAGAGTTAGGTAAACCTAACAATCTATTTATATTGGAAGAATGTTGTATATTCTTAAGTTTTACGTAGTTAAATTGGACAGCGAAGAATGTTGTATATTCGCAAGTTTTATGTAGTTCAAAATATATATATATTTATATCTATCTCAATTCACAGGTGGGACACAGGGACACAACTACAATGGCAGGTAACTAATATGGCGTGTAACGACTTACGCGCGCGGGGGGCTTGGGGGCGCGATGGCCCCCCAAGCCCCCCCCCAAAGGCTATATATCTATATATATAAAAATAAGTTGTCTGTGTGTCTGTCGAGTGACTTCAGGTGTGTCGACTGACGTCATTGTAAGGATTGAGCTGTGTGTGTCATGAAATTGTTTGTCGACTGACGTCATGTTTGTCAACTGATGAAATTACAGACCGGGACACAAATGACGACCGGGACACGGGGATACAGGGAATATAAATGACGACCGGGAACCTCAAAGAGAAATTACAGACTGGGACACCGGGACACAGGGAATATAAATGACGACCGGGACACAGTGACACAACTACAAAGGGGACGACGGGGGTACAGGGAAGATATATAAATGACGACCGGGACACAGGGATTGTTCGAAGAGAAATTACAGACCGGGACACCGGGAAAGAAATGACGACCGGGATGCTGGGACACAGGGAATATAAATGACGACCTCGACACTCAAAGAGAAAGTACAGACTGGGACACCGGGACACAAATGACGACCGGAATACTGGGAATATAAATGACGACCAGGACACAGGGACACAACTACAAGGGGGGTGCCAGGGGGCACAGGGGGATATATAAATGATGACGGGGACACAGGGAATGTTTGATTAGCAATCAGCATCAACAAAGCTAACGTTCAATCATTAGAATAATCAGGTATAGATCTGAATACGGATTGCTTTTCCCATGGACAATTTTATGTTGCTTGTTCAAGAGTTAGGTAAACCTAACAATCTATTTATATGCACAAAAAATAGGACTTGGAAGAATGTTGTATATTCTTAAGTTTTACGTTGTTAAATTGGACAGCGAAGAATGTTGTATATTCGCAAGTTTTATGTAGTTCAAAAAATATATATTTATATCTATCTCAATTCACAGGTGGGACACAGGGACACAACTACAATGGCAGGTAACTAATATGGCGTGTAACGACTTACGCGCGCGGGGGGCTTGGGGGCGCGATGCCCCCCAAGCCCCCCCAACAGCTATATATCTATATATATAAAAATAAGTTGTCTGTGTGTCTGTCGAGTGACTTCAGGTGTGTCGACTGACGTCATTGTAAGGATTGAGCTGTATTCGTCATGAAATTGTTTGTCGACTGACGTCATGTTTGTCAACTGATGAAATTACAGACCGGGACACAAATGACGACCGGGACACGGGGATACAGGGAATATAAATGACGACCGGGAACCTCAAAGAGAAATTACAGACTGGGACACCGGGACACAGGGAATATAAATGACGACCGGGACACAGTGACACAACTACAAAGGGGACGACGGGGGTACAGGGAAGATATATAAATGACGACCGGGACACAGGGATTGTTCGAAGAGAAATTACAGACCGGGACACCGGGAAACAAATGACGACCGGGATGCTGGGACACAGGGAATATAAATGACGACCTCGACACTCAAAGAGAAAGTACAGACTGCGACACCGGGACACAAATGACGACCGGAATACTGGGAATATAAATGACGACCAGGACACAGGGACACAACTACAAGGGGGGTGCCAGGGGGCACAGGGGGATATATAAATGACGACGGGGACACAGGGAATGTTTGATTAGCAATCAGCATCAACAAAGCTAAAGGGCAATCATTAGAATAATCAGGTATAGATCTGAATACGGATTGCTTTTCCCATGGACAATTTTATGTTGCATGTTCAAGAGTTAGGTAAACCTAACAATCTATTTATATGCACAAACAATAGGACATGGAAGAATGTTGTATATTCTTAAGTTTTACGTAGTTAAATTGGACAGCGAAGAATGTTGTATATTCGCAAGTTTTATGTAGTTCAAAAAATATGTATATTTATATCTATCTCAATTCACAGGTGGGACACAGGGACACAACTACAATGGCAGGTAACTAATATGGCGTGTAACGACTTACGCGCGCGGGGGGCTTGGGGGCGCGATGCCCCCCAAGCCCTCCCCCAACAGCTATATATCTATATATATAAAAATAAGTTGTCTGTGTGTCTGTCGAGTGACTTCAGGTGTGTCGACTGACGTCATTGTAAGGATTGAGCTGTATGCGTCATGAAATTGTTTGTCGACTGACGTCATGTTTGTCAACTGATGAAATTACAGACCGGGACACAAATGACGACCGGGACACGGGGATACAGGGAATATAAATGACGACCGGGAACCTCAAAGAGAAATTACAGACTGGGACACCGGGACACAGGGAATATAAATGACTACCGGGACACAGTGACACAACTACAAAGGGGACTACGGGGGTACAGGGAAGATATATAAATGACGACCGGGACACAGGGATTGTTCGAAGAGAAATTACAGACCGGGACACCGGGAAACAAATGACGACCGGGATGCTGGGACACAGGGAATATAAATGACGACCTCGACACTCAAAGAGAAAGTACAGACTGGGACACCGGGACACAAATGACGACCGGAATACTGGGAATATAAATGACGACCAGGACACAGGGACACAACTACAAGGGGGATGCCAGGCGGTACAGGGGGATATATAAATGACGACGGGGACACAGGGAATGTTTGATTAGCAATCAGCATCAACAAAGCTAAAGGGCAATCATTAGAATAATCAGGTATAGATCTGAATACGGATTGCTTTTCCCATGGACAATTTTATGTTGCATGTTCAAGAGTTAGGTAAACCTAACAATCTATTTATATGCACAAACAATAGGACATGGAAGAATGTTGTATATTCTTAAGTTTTACGTAGTTAAATTGGACAGCGAAGAATGTTGTATATTCGCAAGTTTTATGTAGTTCAAAAAATATATATATTTATATCTATCTCAATTCACAGGTGGGACACAGGGACACAACTACAATGGCAGGTAACTAATATGGCATGTAACAACTTACGTGCGCGGGGGGCATGGGGGCGCGATGCTCCCCCAAGCCCCCCCCCAACAGCTATATATCTATATATATAAAAATAAGTTGTCTGTGTGTCTGTCGAGTGACTTCAGTTGTGTGGACTGACGTCATTGTAAGGATTGAGCTGTATGCGTCATGAAATTGTTTGTCGACTGACGTCATGTTTGTCAACTGATGAAATTACAGACCGGGACACAAATGACGACCGGGACACGGGGATACAGGGAATATAATTGACGACCGGGAACCTCAAAGAGAAATTACAGACTGGGACACCGGGACACAGGGAATATAAATGACGACCGGGACACAGTGACACAACTACAAAGGGGACGACGAGGGTACAGGGAAGATATATAAATGACGACCGGGACACAGGGATTGTTCGAAGAGAAATTACAGACCGGGACACCGGGAAACAAATGACGACCGGGATGCTGGGACACAGGGAATATAAATGACGACCTCGACACTCAAAGAGAAAGTACAAACTGGGACACCGGGACACAAATGACGACCGGAATACTGGGAATATAAATGACGACCAGGTCACAGGGACACAAATACAAGGGGGGTGCCAGGGGGCACAGGGGGATATATAAATGATGACGGGGACACAGGGAATGTTTGATTAGCAATCAGCATCAACAAACCTAACGGACAATCATTAGAATAATCAGGTATAGATCTGAATACGGATTGCTTTTCCCATGGACAATTTTATGTTGCATGTTCAAGAGTTAGGTAAACCTAACAATTTATTTATATGCACAAACAATAGGACATGGAAGAATGTTGTATATTCTTAAGTTTTACGTAGTTAAATTGGACAGCGAAGAATGTTGTATATTCGCAAGTTTTATGTAGTTCAAAAAATATATATATTTATATCTATCTCAATTCACAGGTGGGACACAGGGACACAACTACAATGGCAGGTAACTAATATGGCGTGTAACGACTTACGCGCGCGGGGGGCTTGGGGGCGCGATGCCCCCCCAAGCCCCCCCCCCAACAGCTATATATCTATATATATAAAAATAAGTTGTCTGTTTGTCTGTCGAGTGACTTCAGGTGTGTCGACTGACGTCATTGTAAAGATTGAGCTGTATGCATTATGAAATTGTTTGTCGACTGACGTCATGTTTGTCAACTGATGAAATTACAGACCGGGACACAAATGACGACCGGGACACGGGGATACAGGGAATATAAATGACGACCTTGAACCTCAAAGAGAAATTACAGACTGGGACACCGGGACACCGGGAATATAAATGACGACCGGGACACAGTGACACAACTACAAAGGGGACGACGGGGGTACAGGGAAGATATATAAATGACGACCGGGACACAGGGATTGTTCGAAGAGAAATTACAGACCGGGACACCGGGAAACAAATGACGACCGGGATGCTGGGACACAGGGAATATAAATGACGACCTCGACACTCAAAGAGAAAGTACAGACTGGGACACCGGGACACAAATGACGACCGGAATACTGGGAATATAAATGACGACCAGGACACAGGGACACAACTACAAGGGGGGTGCCAGGGGGCACAGGGGGATATATAAATGACGACGGGGACACAGGGAATGTTTGATTAGCAATCAGCATCAACAAAGCTAAAGGGCAATCATTAGAATAATCAGGTATAGATCTGAATACGGATTGCTTTTCCCATGGATAATTTTATGTTGCATGTTCAAGAGTTAGGTAAACCTAACAATCTATTTATATGCACAAACAATAGGACATGGAAGAATGTTGTATATTCTTAAGTTTTACGTAGTTAAATTGGACAGCGAAGAATGTTGTATATTCGCAAGTTTTATGTAGTTCAAAAAATATATATATTTATATCTATCTCAATTCACAGGTGGGACACAGGGACACAACTACAATGGCAGGTAACTAATATGGCGTGTAACGACTTACGCGCGCGGGGGGCTTGGGGGCGCGATGCCCCCCCAAGCCCCCCCCCCCCCCAACAGCTATATATCTATATATATATAAATAAGTTGTCTGTGTGTCTGTCGAGTGACTTCAGGTGTGTCGACTGACGTCTTTGTAAGGATTGAGCTGTATGCGTCATGAAATTGTTTGTCGACTGACGTCATGTCTGTCAACTGATGAAATTACAGACCGGGACACAAATGACGACCGGGACATGGGGATACAGGGAATATAAATGACGACCGGGAACCTCAAAGAGAAATTACAGACTGGGACACCGGGACACAGGGAATATAAATGACGACCGGGACACAGTGACACAACTACAAAGGGGACGACGGGGGTACAGGGAAGATATATAAATGACGACCGGGACACAGGGATTGTTCGAAGAGAAATTACAGACCGGGACACCGGGAAACAAATGACGACCGGGATGCTGGGACACAGGGAATATAAATGACGACCTCGACACTCAAAGAGAAAGTACAGACTGGGACACCGGGACACAAATGACGACCGGAATACTGGGAATATAAATGACGACCAGGACACAGGGACACAACTACAAGGGGGGTGCCAGGGGGCACAGGGGGATATATAAATGACGACGGGGACACAGGGAATGTTTGATTAGCAATCAGCATCAACAAAGCTAAAGGGCAATCATTAGAATAATCAGGTATAGATCTGAATACGGATTGCTTTTCCCATGGACAATTTTATGTTGCATGTTCAAGAGTTAGGTAAACCTAACAATCTATTTATATGCACAAACAATAGGACATGGAAGAATGTTGTATATTCTTAAGTTTTACGTAGTTAAATTGGACAGCGAAGAATGTTGTATATTCGCAAGTTTTATGTAGTTCAAAAAATATATATATTTATATCTATCTCAATTCACAGGTGGGACAAAGGGACACAACTACAATGGCAGGTAACTAATATGGCGTGTAACGACTTACGCGCGCGGGGGCTTGGGGGCGCGATGCCCCCCAAGCCTCCCCCCCCCAACAGCTATATATCTATATATATAAAAATAAGTTGTCTGTGTGTCTGTCGAGTGACTTCAGGGGTGTCGACTGACGTCATTGTAAGGATTGAGCTGTATGCGTCATGAAATTGTTTGTCGACTGACGTCATGTTTGTCAACTGATGAAATTACAGACCGGGACACAAATGACGACCGGGACACGGGGATACAGGGAATATAAATGACGACCGGGAACCTCAAAGAGAAATTACAGACTGGGACACCGGGACACAGGGAATATAAATGACGACCAGGACACAGTGACACAACTACAAAGGGGACGACGGGGGTACAGGGAAGATATATAAATGACGACCGGGACACAGGGATTGTTCGAAGAGAAATTACAGACCGGGACACAAGGAAACAAATGACGACCGGATGCTGGGACACAGGGAATATAAATGACGACCTCGACACTCAAAGAGAAAGTACAGACTGGGACACCGGGACACAAATGACGACCGGAATACTGGGAATATAAATGACGACCAAGACACAGGGACACAACTACAAGGGGGTGCCAGGGGGCACAGGGGGATATATAAATGACGACGGGGACACAGGGAATGTTTGATTAGCAATCAGCATCAACAAAGCTAAAGGGCAATCATTAGAATAATCAGGTATAGATCTGAATACGGATTGCTTTTCCCATGGACAATTTTATGTTGCATGTTCAAGAGTTAGGTAAACCTAACAATCTATTTATATGCACAAACAATAGGACATGGAAGAATGTTGTATATTCTTAAGTTTTACGTAGTTAAATTGGACAGCGAAGAATGTTGTATATGCGCAAGTTTTATGTAGTTCAATTAATATATATATTTATATCTATCTCAATTCACAGGTGGGACACAGGGACACAACTACAATGGCAGGTAACTGATATGGCGTGTAACGACTTACGCGCGCGGGGGGCTTGGGGGCACGATGCCCCCCCCCCCCCCAAGCCCCCCCCCCCAACAGCTATATATCTATATATATAAAAATAAGTTGTCTGTGTGTCTGTCGAGTGACTTCAGGTGTGTCGACTGACGTCATGGTAAGGATTGAGCTGTATGCGTCATGAAATTGTTTGTCGACTGACGTCATGTTTGTCAACTGATGAAATTACAGACCGGGACACAAATGACGACCGGGACACGGGGATACAGGGAATATAAATGACGACCGGGAACCTCAAAGAGAAATTACAGACTGGAACACCGGGACACAGGGAATATAAATGACGACCGGGACACAGTGACACAACTACAAAGGGGATGACGGGGGTACAGGGAAGATATATAAAAGACGACCGGGACACAGGGATTGTTCGAAGAGAAATTACAGACCGGGATACCGGAAACAAATGACGACCGGGATGCTGGGACCCAGGGAATTTAAATGACGACCTCGACACTCAAAGAGAAAGTACAGACTGGGACACCGGGACACAAATGACGACCGGAATACTGGGAATTTAAATGACGACCAGAACACAGGGACACAACTACAAGGGGGGTGCCAGGGGGCACAGGGGGATATATAAATGACGACGGGGACACAGGGAATGTTTGATTAGCAATCAGCATCAACAAAGCTAAAGGGCAATCATTAGAATAATCAGGTATAGATCTGAATACGGATTGCTTTTCCCATGGACAATTTTATGTTGCATGTTCAAGAGTTAGGTAAACCTAACAATCTATTTATATGCACAAACAATAGGACATGGAAGAATGTTGTATATTCTCAAGTTTTACGTAGTTAAATTGGACAGCGAAGAATGTTATATATTCGCAAGTTTTATGTAGTTCAAAAAATATATATATTTATATCTATCTCAATTCACAGGTGGGACACAGGGACACAACTACAATGGCAGGTAACTAATATGGTGTGTAACGACTTACGCGCGCGGGGGGCTTGGGGGCGCGATGCCCCCCAAGCCCCCCCCTCCAACAGCTATATATCTATATATATAAAAATAAGTTGTCTGTGTGTCTGTCGAGTGACTTCAGGTGTGTCGACTGACGTCATTGTAAGGATTGAGCTGTATGCGTCATGAAATTAATTGTCGACTGACGTCATGTTTGTCAACTGATGAAATTACAGACCGGGACACAAATGACGACCGGGAAACGGGGATACAGGGAATATAAATGACGACCGGGAACCTCAAAGAGAAATTACAGACTGGGACACAGGGAATATAAATGACGACCGGGACACAGTGACACAACTACAAAGGGGACGACGGGGGTACAGGGAAGATAAATAAATGACGACCGGGACACAGGGATTGTTCGAAGAGAAATTACAGACCGGGACACCGGGAAACAAATTACGACCGGGATGCTGGGACACAGGGAATATAAATGACGACCTCGACACTCAAAGAGAAAGTACAGACTGGGACACCGGGACACAAATGACGACCGGAATACTGGGAATATAAATGACGACCAGGACACAGGGACACAACTACAAGGGGGGTGCCAGGGGGCACAGGGGGATATATAAATGACGACGTGGACACAGGGAATATTTGATTAGCAATCAGCATCAACAAAGCTAAAGGGCAATCATTAGAATAATCAGGTATAGATCTGAATACGGATTGCTTTTGACATGGACAATTTTATGTTGCATGTTCAAGAGTTAGGTAAACCTAACAATCTATTTATATGCACAAACAATAGGACATGGAAGAATGTTGTATATTCTTAAGTTTTACGTAGTTAAATTGGACAGCGAAGAATGTTGTATATTCGCAAGTTTTATCTAGTTCAAAAAATATATATATTTATATCTATCTCAATTCACAGGTGGGACACAGGGACACAACTACAATGGCAGGTAACTAATATGGCGTGTAACGACTTACGCGCTCGGGGGCTTGGGGGCGCGATGCCCCCCAAGCCTCCCCCCCAACAGCTATATATCTATATATATAAAAATAAGTTGTCTGTGTGTCTGTCGAGTGACTTCAGGTGTGTCGACTGACGTCATTGTAAGGATTGAGCTGTATGCGTCATGAAATTGTTTGTCGACTGACGTTATGTTTGTCAACTGATGAAATTACAGACCGGGACACAAATGATGACCGGGACACGGGGATACAGGGAATATAAATGACGACCGGGAACCTCAAAGAGAAATTACAGACTGGGACACCGGGACACAGGGAATATAAATGACGACCGGGACACAGTGACACAACTACAAAGGGGACGACGGGGGTACAGGGAAGATATATAAATGACGACCGGGACACAAGGATTGTTCGAAGAGAAATTACAGACCGGGACACCGGGAAACAAATGACAACCGGGATGCTGGGACACAGGGAATATGAATGACGACCTCGACACTCAAAGAGAAAGTACAGACTGGGACACCGGGACACAAATGACGACCGGAATACTGGGAATATAAATGACGACCAGGACACAGGGACACAACTACAAGGGGGGTGCCAGGGGGCACTGGGGGATATATAAATGACGACCGGGACACAGGGAATGTTTGATTATTAATCAGCATCAACAAAGCTAAAGGGCAATCATTAGAATAATCAGGTATAGATCTGAATACGGATTGCTTTTCCCATGGACAATTTTATGTTGCATGTTCAAGAGTTAGGTAAACCTAACAATCTATTTATATGCACAAACAATAGGACATGGAAGAATGTTGTATATTCTTAAGTTTTACGTAGTTAAATTGGACAGCGAAGAATGTTGTATATTCGCAAGTTTTATGTAGTTCAAAAAATATATATATTTATATCTATCTCAATTCACAGGTGGGACACAGGGACACAACTACAATGGCAGGTAACTGATATGGCGTGTAACGACTTACGCGCGCGGGGGGCTTGGGGGCACGATGCCCCCCCAACCCCCCCCCAACAGCTATATATCTATATATATAAAAATAAGTTGTCTGTGTGTCTGTCGAGTGACTTCAGGTGTGTCGACTGACGTCATTGTAAGGATTGAGCCCTATGCGTCATGAAATTGTTTGTCGACTGACGTCATGTTTGTCAACTGATGAAATTATATACCGGGACACAAATGACGACCGGGACACGGGGATACAGGGAATATAAATGACGACCGGGAACCTCAAAGAGAAATTACAGACTGGAACACCGGGACACAGGGAATATAAATGACGACCGGGACACAGTGACACAACTACAAAGGGGATGACGGGGGTACAGGGAAGATATATAAATGACGACCGGGACACAGGGATTGTTCGAAGAGAAATTACAGACCGGGACACCGGGAAACAAATGACGACCGGGATGCTATAAGTTGTCTGTGTGTCTGTCGAGTGACTTCAGGTGTGTCGACTGACGTCATTGTAAGGATTGAGCTGTATGCGTCATGAAATTGTTTGTCGACTGACGTCATGTTTGTCAACTGATGAAATTACAGACCGGGACACAAATGACGACCGGGACACGGGGATACAGGGAATATAAATGACGACCGGGAACCTCAAAGAGAAATTACAGACTGGGACACCGGGACACAGGGAATATAAATGACGACCGGGACACAGTGACACAACTACAAAGGGGACGACGGGGTTACAGGGAAGATATATAAATGACGACCGGGACACAGGGATTGTTCGAAGAGAAATTACAGACCGGGACACCGGGAAACAAATGACGACCGGGATGCTGGGACACAGGGAATATAAATGACGACCTCGACACTCAAAGAGAAAGTACAGACTGGGACACCGGGACACAAATGACGACCGGAATACTGGAATATAAATGACGACCAGAACACAGGGACACAACTACAAGGGGGGTGCCAGGGGGCACAGGGGGATATATAAATGACGACGGGGACACAGGGAATGTTTGATTAGCAATCAGCATCAACAAAGCTAAAGGGCAATCATTAGAATAATCAGGTATAGATCTGAATACGGATTGCTTTTCCCATGGACAATTTTATGTTGCATGTTCAAGAGTTAGGTAAACCTAACAATCTATTTATATGCACAAACAATAGGACATGGAAGAATGTTGTATATTCTTAAGTTTTACGTAGTTAAATTGGACAGCGAAGAATGTTGTATATTCGCAAGTTTTATGTAGTTCAAAAAATATATATATTTATATCTATCTCAATTCACAGGTGGGACACAGGGACACAACAACAATGGCAGGTAACTAATATGGCGTGTAATGACTTACGCGCGCGGGGGGCTTGGGGGCGCGATGCCCCCCAAGCCCCCCCTCCAAACAGCTATATATCTATATATATAAAAATAAGTTGTCTGTGTGTCTGTCGAGCGACTTCAGGTGTGTCGACTGACGTCATTGTAAGGATTGAGCTGTATGCGTCATGAAATTGTTTGTCGACTGACGTCATGTTTGTCAACTGATGAAATTACAGACCGGGACACAAATGACGACCGGGACACGGGGATACAGGGAATATAAATGACGACCGGGAACCACAAAGAGAAATTACAGACTGGGACACCGGGACACAGGGAATATAAATGACGACCGGGACACAGTGACACAACTACAAAGGGGACGACGGGGGTACAGAGAAGATATATAAATGACGACCGGGACACAGGGATTGTTCGAAGAGAAATTACAGACCGGGACACCGGGAAACAAATGACGACCGGGATGCTAGGACACAGGGAATATAAATGACGACCTCGACACTCAAAGAGAAAGTACAGACTGGGACACCGGGACACAAATGACGACCGGAATACTGGGAATATAAATGACGACCAGGACACAGGGACACAACTACAAGGGGGGTGCCAGGGGGCACAGGGGGATATATAAATGAAGACGGGGACACAGGGAATGTTTGATTAGCAATCAGCATCAACAAAGCTAAAGGGCAATCATTAGAATACTCAGGTATAGATCTGAATACGGATTGCTTTTCCCATGGACAATTTTATGTTGCATGTTCAAGAGTTAGGTAAACCTAACAATCTATTTATATGCACAAACAATAGGACATGGAAGAATGTTGTATATTCTTAAGTTTTACGTAGTTAAATTGGACAGCGAAGAATGTTGTATATTCGCAAGTTTTATGTAGTTCAAAAAATATATATATTTATATCTATCTCAATTCACAGGTGGGACACAGGGACACAACTACAATGGTAGGTAACTAATATGGCGTGTAACGACTTACGCGCGCGGGGGGCTTGGGGGCGCGATGCCCCCCAAGCCCCCCCCCCGCCCCCAACAGCTATATATCTATATATATAAAAATAAGTTGTCTGTGTGTCTGTCGAGTGACTTCAGGTGTGTCGACTGACGTCAAGGTAAGGATTGAGCTGTATGCGTCATGAAATTGTTTGTCGACTGACGTCATGTTTGTCAACTGATGAAATTACAGACCGGGACACAAATGACGACCGGAACACGGGGATACAGGGAATATAAATGACGACCGGGAACCTCAAAGAGAAATTACAGACTGGGACACCGGGACACAGGGAATATAAATGACGACCGGGACACAGTGACACAACTACAAAGGGGTCGACGGGGGTACAGGGAAGATATATAAATGACGACCGGGACACAGGATTGTTCGAAGAGAAATTACAGACCGGGACACCGGGAAACAAATGACGACCGGGATGCTGGGACACAGGGAATATAAATGACGACCTCGACACTCAAAGAGAAAGTACAGACTGTGACACCGGGACACAACTGACGACCGGAATACTGGGAATATAAATGACGACCCAGACACAGGGACACAACTACAGGGGGGGTGCCAGGGGGCACAGGGGGATATATAAATGACGATGGGGACACAGGGAATGTTTGATTAGCAATCAGCATCAACAAAGCTAAAGGGCAATTATTAGAATAATCAGGTATAGATCTGAATACGGATTGCTTTTCCATGGACAATTTTATGTTGCATGTTCAAGAGTTAGGTAAACCTAACAATCTATTTATATGCACAAACAATAGGACATGGAAGAATGTTGTATATTCTTAAGTTTTACGTAGTTAAATTGGACAGCGAAGAATGTTGTATATTTGCAAGTTTTATGTAGTTCAAAAAATATATATATTTATATCTATCTCAATTCACAGGTGGGACACAGGGACACAACTACAATGGCAGGTAACTAATATGGCGTGTAACGACTTACGCGCGCGGGGGGCTTGGGGGCGCGATGCCCCCCCAAGCCCCCCCCCCAACAGCTATATATCTATATATATATATATAAATAAGTTGTCTGTGTGTCTGTCGAGTGACTTCAGGTGTGTCGACTGACGTCATTGTAAGGATTGAGCTGTATGCGTCATGAAATTGTTTGTCGACTGACGTCATGTTTGTCAACTGATGAAATTACAGACCGGGACACGGGGATACAGGGAATATAAATGACGACCGGGAACCTCAAAGAGAAATTACAGACTGGGACACCGGGACACAGGGAATATTAATGACGACCTGGACACAGTGACACAACTACAAAGGGGACGACGGGGTACAGGGAAGATATATAAATGACGACCGGGACACAGGGATTGTTCGAAGAGAAATTACAGACCGGGACACCGGGAAACAAATGACGACCGGGATGCTGGGACACAGGGAATATAAATGACGACCTAGACACTCAAAGAAAAAGTACAGACTGGGACACCGGGACACAAATGACGACCGGAATACTGGGAATATAAATGACGACCAGGACACAGGGACACAACTACAAGGGAGGTGCCAGGGGGCACAGGGGGATATATAAATGACGACGGGGACACAGGGAATGTTTGATTAGCAATCAGCATCAACAAAGCTAAAGGGCAATCATTAGAATAATCAGGTATAGATCTGAATACGGATTGCTTTTCCCATGGACAATTTTATGTTGCATGTTCAAGAGTTAGGTAAACCTAACAATCTATTTATATGCACAAACAATAGGCCATGGAAGAATGTTGTATATTCTTAAGTTTTACGTAGTTAAATTGGACAGCGAAGAATGTTGTATATTCGCAAGTTTTATGTAGTTCAAAAAATATATATATTTATATCTATCTCAATTCACAGGTGGGACACAGGGACACAACTACAATGGCAGGTAGCTAATATGGCGTGTAACGACTTACGCGCGCGGGGGGCTTGGGGCGCGATGCCCCCAAAGCCCCCCCCCCAACAGCTATATATCTATATATATAAAAATAAGTTGTCTGTGTGTCTGTCGAGTGACTTCAGGTGTGTCGACTGACGTCATTGTAAGGATTGAGCTGTATGCGTCATGAAATTGTTTGTCGACTGACGTCATGTTTGTCAACTGATGAAATTACAGACCGGGACACAAATGACGACCGGGACAAGGGGATACAGGGAATATAAATGACGACCGGGAACCTCAAAGAGAAATTACAGACTGGGACACCGGGACACAGGGAATATAAATGACGACCGGGACACAGTGACACAACTACAAAGGGGACGACGGGGGTACAGGGAAGATATATAAATGACGACTGGGACACAGGGATTGTTCGACGAGAAATTACAGACCGGGACACCGGGAAACAAATGACGACCGGATGCTGGGACACAGGGAATATAAATGACGACCTCGACACTCAAAGTGAAAGTACAGACTGGGACACCGGGACACAAATGACGACCGGAATACTGGGAATATAAATGACGACCAGGACACAGGGACACAACTACAAGGGGGGTGCCAGGGGGCACAGGGGGATATATAAATGACGACGGGGACACAGGGAATGTTTGATTAGCAATCAGCATCAACAAAGCTAAAGGGCAATCATTAGAATAATCAGGTATAGATCCGAATACGGATTGCTTTTCCCATGGACAATTTTATGTTGCATGTTCAAGAGTTAGGTAAACCTAACAATCTATTTATATGCACAAACAATAGGACATGGAAGAATGTTGTATATTCTTAAGTTTTACGTAGTTAAATTGGACAGTGAAGAATGTTGTATAATCGCAAGTTTTATTTAGTTCAAAAAATATATATATTTATATCTATCTCAATTCACAGGTGGGACACAGGGACACAACTACAATGGCAGGTAACTAATATGGCGTGTAACGACTTACACGCGCGGGGGGCTTGGGGGCGCGATGCCCCCCCCCCCCCCCCCCAAGCCCCGTTAACGTCAGTTTGTCGACTGACGTTATGTTTGTCAACTGATGAAATTACAGACCGGGACACAAATGATGACCGGGACACGGGGATACAGGGAATATAAATGACGACCGGGAACCTCAAAGAGAAATTACAGACTGGGACACCGGGACACAGGGAATATAAATGACGACCGGGACACAGTGACACAACTACAAAGGGGACGACGGGGGTACAGGGAAGATATATAAATGACGACCGGGACACAAGGATTGTTCGAAGAGAAATTACAGACCGGGACACCGGGAAACAAATGACAACCGGGATGCTGGGACACAGGGAATATGAATGACGACCTCGACACTCAAAGAGAAAGTACAGACTGGGACACCGGGACACAAATGACGACCGGAATACTGGGAATATAAATGACGACCAGGACACAGGGACACAACTACAAGGGGGGTGCCAGGGGGCACTGGGGGATATATAAATGACGACCGGGACACAGGGAATGTTTGATTATTAATCAGCATCAACAAAGCTAAAGGGCAATCATTAGAATAATCAGGTATAGATCTGAATACGGATTGCTTTTCCCATGGACAATTTTATGTTGCATGTTCAAGAGTTAGGTAAACCTAACAATCTATTTATATGCACAAACAATAGGACATGGAAGAATGTTGTATATTCTTAAGTTTTACGTAGTTAAATTGGACAGCGAAGAATGTTGTATATTCGCAAGTTTTATGTAGTTCAAAAAATATATATATTTATATCTATCTCAATTCACAGGTGGGACACAGGGACACAACTACAATGGCAGGTAACTGATATGGCGTGTAACGACTTACGCGCGCGGGGGGCTTGGGGCACGATGCCCCCCCAACCCCCCCCCCCCCCAACAGCTATATATCTATATATATAAAAATAAGTTGTCTGTGTGTCGGTCGAGTGACTTCAGGTGTGTCGACTGACGTCATTGTAAGGATTGAGCCCTATGCGTCATGAAATTGTTTGTCGACTGACGTCATGTTTGTCAACTGATGAAATTATATACCGGGACACAAATGACGACCGGGACACGGGGATACAGGGAATATAAATGACGACCGGGAACCTCAAAGAGAAATTACAGACTGGAACACCGGGACACAGGGAATATAAATGACGACCGGGACACAGTGACACAACTACAAAGGGGATGACGGGGGTACAGGGAAGATATATAAATGACGACCGGGACACAGGGATTGTTCGAAGAGAAATTACAGACCGGGACACCGGGAAACAAATGACGACCGGGATGCTATAAGTTGTCTGTGTGTCTGTCGAGTGACTTCAGGTGTGTCGACTGACGTCATTGTAAGGATTGAGCTGTATGCGTCATGAAATTGTTTGTCGACTGACGTCATGTTTGTCAACTGATGAAATTACAGACCGGGACACAAATGACGACCGGGACACGGGGATACAGGGAATATAAATGACGACCGGGAACCTCAAAGAGAAATTACAGACTGGGACACCGGGACACAGGGAATATAAATGACGACCGGGACACAGTGACACAACTACAAAGGGGACGACGGGGTTACAGGGAAGATATATAAATGACGACCGGGACACAGGGATTGTTCGAAGAGAAATTACAGACCGGGACACCGGGAAACAAATGACGACCGGGATGCTGGGACACAGGGAATATAAATGACGACCTCGACACTCAAAGAGAAAGTACAGACTGGGACACCGGGACACAAATGACGACCGGAATACTGGGAATATAAATGACGACCAGAACACAGGGACACAACTACAAGGGGGGTGCCAGGGGGCACAGGGGGATATATAAATGACGACGGGGACACAGGGAATGTTTGATTAGCAATCAGCATCAACAAAGCTAAAGGGCAATCATTAGAATAATCAGGTATAGATCTGAA
>NW_027064576.1:0-25436 GCF_032884065.1 Artemia franciscana
CGAAAACTAAAACTTTTGAATAGGAAAAGAGCCTTTAAGCACTTTCTTTACCATGTGCAATCATAAAATAGTCTAATATCTTCATTTTCCCACATACGTAGCTATTACCCTCGAAAACGAAAACTTTTGAAATAGGAAAAGAGCCTTTAATCACATTCTTTACCATTTGCAATCATAATATAGTCTAATATCTTCATTTTTTTCCAACATACGTAGCTATTACCCTCGAAAACTAAAACTTTTGAAATAGGAAAAGAGCCTTTAATCACATTCTTTACCATGTGCAATCATAAAATAGTCTAATATCTTCATTTTTTCAACATACGTAGCTATTACCCTCGAAAACTAAAACTTTTGACATAGGAAAAGAGCCTTTAATCACATTCTTTACCATTTGCAATCATAAAATAGTCTAATATCTTCATTTTTTCAACATACGTAGCTATTACCCCTCGAAAACTAAAACTTTTGACATAGGAAAAGAGCCTTTAATCACATTCGTTACCATTTGCAATTATAAAATAGTCTAATATCATTTTTTCAACATACTTAGCTATTACCCTCGAAAACTAAAACTTTTGACATAGGAAAAGAGCCTTTAATCACATTCGTTACCATTTGCAATTATATAATAGTCTAATATCTTCATTTTTTCAACATACTTAGCTATTACCCTCGAAAACTAAAACTTTTGACATAGGAAAGAGCCTTTAATCACATTCTTTACCATTTGCAATCAGAAAATAGTCTAATATCTTCATTTTTTTCAACATACGTAGCTATTACCCTCGAAAACTAAAACTTTGACATAGGAAAAGAGCCTTTAATCACATTCGTTACCATTTGCAATTATATAATAGTCTAATATCTTCATTTTTTCAACATACGTAGCTATTACCCTCGAAAACTAAAACTATTGAAATAGGAAAAGAGCCTTTAAGCACTTTCTTTACCATGTGCAATCATAAAATAGTCTAATATCTTCATTTTTCCAACATACGTAGCTATTACCCTCGAAAACGAAAACCTTTGAAATAGGAAAAGAGCCTTTATTCACATTCTTTACCATTTGCATTCATAAAATAGTCTAATATCTTCATTTTTTCAACATACGTAGCTATTACCCTCGAAAAAAAAAAACTTTTGAAATAGGAAAAGAGCCTTTAATCACATTCTTTACCATGTGCAATCATAAAATAGTCTAATATCTTCATTTTTGCAACATACGTAGCTATTACCCTCGAAAACTAAAACTTTTGACATAGGAAAAGAGCCTTTAATCACATTCTTTACCATTTGCAATCATAAAATAGTCTAATATCTTCATTTTTTCAACATACGTAGCTATTACCCTCGAAAACTAAAACTTTTGACATAGGAAAAGAGCCTTTAATCACATTCTTTAGCATTTGCAATCATAAAATAGTCTAACATCTTCATTTTTTCAACATACTTAGCTATTACCCTCGAAAACTAAAACTTTTGAAATAGGAAAAGAGCCTTTAAGCACTTTCTTTACCTGTGCAATCATAAAATAGTCTAATATCTTCATTTTTTTCAACATACGTAGCTATTACCCTCGAAAACTAAAACTTTTGACATAGGAAAAGAGCCTTTAATCACATTCGTTACCATTTGCAATTATAAAATAGTCTAATATCTTCATTTTTTCAACATACGTAGCTATTACCCTCGAAAACTAAAACTTTTGAAATAGGAAAAGAGCCTTTAAGCACTTTCTTTAGCATGTGCAATCATAAAATAGTCTAATATCTTCATTTTTTCGACATACGTAGCTATTACCCTTGAAAACTAAAACTTTTGACATAGGAAAAGAGCCTTTAATCAAATTCGTTACCATTTGCAATTATAAAATAGTCTAATATCTTCATTTTTTCAACATACGTAGCATTACCCTCGAAAACTAAAACTTTTAAAATGGGAAAAGAGCCTTTAAGCACTTTCTTTACCATGGTGCAATCATAAAATAGTCTAATATCTTCATTTTTCCAACATACGTAGCTATTACCCTCGAAAACGAAAACTTTGAAATAGAAAAGAGCCTTTAATCACATTCTTTACCATTTGCAATCATAAAATAGTCTAATATCTTCATTTTTTCAACATACGTAGCTATTACCCTCGAAAACTAAAACTTTGAAACAGCAAAAGAGCC
The DNA here is from genome assembly GCF_032884065.1 of Artemia franciscana. Classification (NCBI taxonomy): domain Eukaryota; kingdom Metazoa; phylum Arthropoda; class Branchiopoda; order Anostraca; family Artemiidae; genus Artemia; species Artemia franciscana. The sequence goes on from NW_027064576.1 coordinate 2,177, forward strand.
TTTAATCACATTCTTTACCATGTGCAATCATAAAATAGTCTAATATCTTCATTTTTTTCAACAGACGTAGCTATTACCCTCGAAAACTAAAACTTTGACATAGGAAAAGAGCCTTTAATCACATTCTTTACCATTTGCAATCATAAAATAGTCTAATGTCTTCATTTTTTCAACATACGTAGCTATTACCCTCGAAAACTAAAACTTTTGACATAGGAAAAGAGCCTTTAATCACATTCTTTACCATTTGCAATCATAAAATAGTCTAATATCTTCATTTTTTCAACATACGTAGCTATTACCCTCGAAAACTAAAACTTTTGAAATAGGAAAAGAGCCTTTAATCACATTCTTTACCATGTTGCAATCATAAAATAGTCTATATCTTCATTTTTTCCAACATACGTAGCTATTACCCTCGAAAACTAAAACTTTTGACATAGGAAAAGAGCCTTTAATCACATTCTTTACCATGTGCAATCATAAAATAGTCTAATATCTTCATTTTTTTCAACATACGTAGCTATTACCCTCGAAAACTAAAACTTTTGAAATAGGAAAAGAGCCTTTAATCACATTCTTTACCATTTGCAATCATAAAATAGTCTAATATCTTCATTTTTTCAACATACGTAGCTATTACCCTCGAAAACTAAAACTTTTGAAATAGGAAAAGAGCCTTTAATCACATTCTTTACCATGTGCAATCATAAAATAGTCTAATATCTTCATTTTTTCAACATACGTAGCTATTACCCTCGAAAACTAAAACTTTTGAAATAGGAAAAGAGCCTTTAATCACATTCTTTACCATGTGCAATCATAAAATAGTCTAATATCTTCATTTTTTCAACATACGTAGCTATTACCCTCGAAAACTAAAACTTTTGACATAGGAAAAGAGCCTTTAATCACATTCTTTACCATTTGCAATCATAAAAAGTCTAATATCTTCATTTTTTCAACATACGTAGCTATTACCCTCGAAAACTAAAACTTTTGAAATAGGAAAAGAGCCTTTAATCACATTCTTTACCATGTGCAATCATAAAATAGTCTAATATCTTCATTTTTTCAACATACGTAGCTATTACCCTCGAAAACTAAAACTTTTGAAATAGGAAAAGAGCCTTTAATCACATTCTTTACCATTTGCAATCATAAAATAGTCTAATATCTTCATTTTTTCAACATACGTAGCTATTACCCTCGAAAACTAAAACTTTTGAAATAGGAAAAGAGCCTTTAATCACATTCTTTACCATGTTCAATCATAAAATTGTCTATTATCTTCATTTTTTCCAGAGACAAAGCTATTACCCTCGAAAACTAAAACTTTTGACATAGGAAAAGAGCCTTTAATCACATTCTTTACCATGTGCAATCATAAAATAGTCTAATATCTTCATTTTTCCACAGACTTAGCTATTACCCTCGAAAACTAAAACTTTTGACAAAGGAAAAGAGCCTTTAATAACATTTTTTACCATGTGCAATCATAAAATAGTCTAATATCTTCATTTTTTCAACATACGTAGCTATTACCCTCGAAAACTAAAACTTTCGACACAGGGAAAGAGCCTTTAAAAACATTCTTTACCATTTGCAATCATAAAATAGTCTAATATCTTCATTTTTTTCAACATACGTAGCTATTACCCTCGAAAACTAAAACTTTTGACATAGGAAAAGAGCCTTTAATCACATTCTTTACCATTTGCAATCATAAAATAGTCTAATATCTTCATTTTTTCAACATACGTAGCTATTACCCTCGAAAACTAAATCTTTTGAAATAGGAAAAGAGCCTTTAATCACTTTCTTTACCATGTGCAATCATAAAATAGTCTAATATCTTCATTTTTTCAACATATGTAGCTATTACCCTCGAAAACTAAAACTTTTGAAATAGGAAAAGAGCCTTTAATCACTTTCTTTACCATGTGCAATCATAAAATAGTCTAATATCTTCATTTTTTCAACATACGTAGCTATTACCCTCAAAAACTAAAACTTTTGAAATAGGAAAAGAGCCTTTAATCACATTCTTTACCATGTGCAATCATAAATTTGTCTAATATCTTCGTTTTTTCGACATACGTAGCTATTACCCTCGAAAACTAAAACTTTTGAAATAGGAAAAGAGCCTTTAATCAGATTCTTTACCATGTGCAATCATAAAATTGTCTAATATCTTCTTTTTTTCCACAGACAAAGCTCTTAACTTCGAAAACTAAAACTTTTGAAATAGGAAAAGAGCCTTTAATCACATTCTTTACCATTTGCAATCATAAAATAGTCTAATATCTTCATTTTTTCAACATACGTAGCTATTACCCTCGAAAACTAAAACTTTTGAAATAGGAAAAGAGCCTTTAATCACATTCTTTACCATGTGCAATCATAAAATAGTCGAATATCTTCATTTTTCAACATACGTAGCTATTACCCTCGAAAACTAAAACTTTTGAAATAGGAAAAGAGCCTTTAATCACATTCTTTACCATGTGCAATCATAAAATAGTCTAATATCTTCATTTTTTTCAACATACGTAGCTATTACCCTCGAAAACTAAAACTTTTGAAATAGGAAAAGAGCCTTTAATCACATTCTTTACCATTTGCAATCATAAAATAGTCTAATATCTTCATTTTTTCAACATACGTAGCTATTACCCTCGAAAACTAAAACTTTTGAAATAGGAAAAGAGCCTTTAATCACATTCTTTACCATTTGCAATCATAAAATAGTCTAATATCTTCATTTTTTCAACATACGTAGCTATTACCCTCGAAAACTAAAACTTTTGAAATAGGAAAAGAGCCTTTAATCACATTCTTTACCATGTGCAATCATAAAATAGTCTAATATCTTCATTTTTTCAACATACGTAGCTATTACCCTCGAAAACTAAAACTTTTGACATAGGAAAAGAGCCTTTAATCACATTCTTTACCATGTTGCAATCATAAAATAGTCTAATATCTTCATTTTTTCCACAGACGTAGCTATTACCCTCGAAAACTAAAACTTTTGACAAAGGAAAAGAGCCTTTAATCACATTCTTTACCATGTGCAATCATAAAATAGTCTAATATCTTCATTTTTTCCACAGCATACGTAGCTATTACCCTCGAAAACTAAAACTTTTGACATAGGAAAAGAGCCTTTAATACATTCTTTACCATTTGCAATCATAAAATAGTCTAATATCTTCATTTTTTCAACATACGTAGCTATTACCCTCGAAAACTAAAACTTTTGACAATAGGAAAAGAGCCTTTAATCACTTCTTTACCATTTGCAATCATAAAATAGTCTAATATCTTCATTTTTTCAACATACGTAGCTATTACCCTCGAAAACTAAAACTTTTGAAATAGGAAAAGAGCCTTTAATCACATTCTTTACCATGTTGCAATCATAAAATAGTCTAATATCTTCATTTTTTCCAACATACGTAGCTATTACCCTCGAAAACTAAAACTTTTGACATAGGAAAAGAGCCTTTAATCACATTCTTTACCATGTGCAATCATAAAATAGTCTAATATCTTCATTTTTCAACATACGTAGCTATTACCCTCGAAAACTAAAACTTTTGAAATAGGAAAAGAGCCTTTAATCACATTCTTTACCATGTGCAATCATAAAATAGTCTAATATCTTCATTTTTTTCAACATACGTAGCTATTACCCTCGAAAACTAAAACTTTTGACATAGGAAAAGAGCCTTTAATCACATTCTTTACCATTTGCAATCATAAAATAGTCTAATATCTTCATTTTTTCAACATACGTAGCTATTACCCTCGAAAACTAAAACTTTTGAAATAGGAAAAGAGCCTTTAATCACATTCTTTACCATGTGCAATCATAAAATAGTCTAATATCTTCATTTTTTCAACATACGTAGCTATTACCCTCGAAAACTAAAACTTTTGAAATAGGAAAAGAGCCTTTAATCACTTTCTTTACCATGTGCAATCATAAAATAGTCTAATATCTTCATTTTTTCAACATACGTAGCTATTACCCTCGAAAACTAAAACTTTTGAAATAGGAAAAGAGCCTTTAATCACATTCTTTACCATGTTCAATCATAAAATTGTCTATTATCTTCATTTTTTCCAGAGACAAAGCTATTACCCTCGAAAACTAAAACTTTTGACATAGGAAAAGAGCCTTTAATCACATTCTTTACCATGTGCAATCATAAAATAGTCTAATATCTTCATTTTTCCACAGACTTAGCTATTACCCTCGAAAACTAAAACTTTTGACAAAGGAAAAGAGCCTTTAATAACATTTTTTACCATTTGCAATCATAAAATAGTCTAATATCTTCATTTTTTCAACATACGTAGCTATTACCCTCGAAAACTAAAACTTTTGACATAAGGAAAAGAGCCTTTAATCACATTCTTTACCATTTGCAATCATAAAATAGTCTAATATCTTCATTTTTTCAACATACGTAGCTATTACCCTCGAAAACTAAAACTTTTGAAATAGGAAAAGAGCCTTTAATCACATTCTTTACCATGTGCAATCATAAAATTGTCTAATATCTTCATTTTTTCCACAGACAAAGCTATTACCCTCGAAAACTAAAACTTTTGAAATAGGAAAAGAGCCTTTAATCACATTCTTTACCATGTGCAATCATAAAATAGTCTAATATCTTCATTTTTTCAACATACGTAGCTATTACCCTCGAAAACTAAAACTTTTGACAAAGGAAAAGAGCCTTTAATCACATTCTTTACCATTTGCAATCATAAAATAGTCTAATATCTTCATTTTTTCAACATACGTAGCTATTACCCTCGAAAACTAAAACTTTTGACATAGGAAAAGAGCCTTTAATCACATTCTTTACCATGTGCAATCATAAAATTGTCTAATATCTTCTTTTTTTCCACAGACAAAGCTCTTAACTTCGAAAACTAAAACTTTTGAAATAGGAAAAGAGCCTTTAATCACATTCTTTACCATTTGCAATCATAAAATAGTCTAATATCTTCATTTTTTCAACATACGTAGCTATTACCCTCGAAAACTAAAACTTTTGAAATAGGAAAAGAGCCTTTAATCACATTCTTTACCATGTGCAATCATAAAATAGTCGAATATCTTCATTTTTCAACATACGTAGCTATTACCCTCGAAAACTAAAACTTTTTAAATAGGAAAAGAGCCTTTAATCACATTCTTTACCATGTGCAATCATAAAATAGTCTAATATCTTCATTTTTTTCAACATACGTAGCTATTACCCTCGAAAACTAAAACTTTTGACATAGGAAAAGAGCCTTTAATCACATTCTTTACCATTTGCAATCATAAAAAAGTCTAATATCTTCATTTTTTCAACATACGTAGCTATTACCCTCGAAAACTAAAACTTTTGAAATAGGAAAAGAGCCTTTAATCACATTCTTTACCATGTGCAATCATAAAATAGTCTAATATCTTCATTTTTCAACATACGTAGCTATTACCCTCGAAAACTAAAACTTTTGAAATAGGAAAAGAGCCTTTAATCACATTCTTTACCATGTGCAATCATAAAATAGTCTAATATCTTCATTTTTTCAACATACGTAGCTATTACCCTCGAAAACTAAAACTTTTGAAATAGGAAAAGAGCCTTTAATCACATTCTTTACCATTTGCAATCATAAAAAGTCTAATATCTTCATTTTTTCAACATTCGTAGCTATTACCCTCGAAAACTAAAACTTTTGAAATAGGAAAAGAGCCTTTAATCACATTCTTTACCATGTGCAATCATAAAATAGTCTAATATCTTCATTTTTTCAACATACGTAGCTATTACCCTCGAAAACTAAAACTTTTGACATAGGAAAAGAGCCTTTAATCACATTCTTTACCATGTGCAATCATAAAATAGTCTAATATCTTCATTTTTTCAACATACGTAGCTATTACCCTCGAAAACTAAAACTTTTGAAATAGGAAAAGAGCCTTTAATCACATTCTTTACCATGTTCAATCATAAAATTGTCTAATATCTTCATTTTTTCCAAGACAAAGCTATTACCCTCGAAAACTAAAACTTTTGAAATAGGAAAAGAGCCTTTAATCACATTCTTTACCATGTGCAATCATAAAATAGTCTAATATCTTCATTTTTTCCACATACGTAGCTATTACCCTCGAAAACTAAAACTTTTGACAAAGGAAAAGAGCCTTTAATCACATTCTTTACCATGTGCAATCATAAAATAGTCTAATATCTTCATTTTTTCAACATACGTAGCTATTACCCTCGAAAACTAAAACTTTTGAAAGGAAAAGAGCCTTTAATCACATTCTTTACCATTTGCAATCATAAAATAGTCTAATATCTTCATTTTTTCAACATACGTAGCTATTACCCTCGAAAACTAAAACTTTTGACAATAGGAAAAGAGCCTTTAATCACATTCTTTACCATGTTCAATCATAAAATAGTCTAATATCTTCATTTTTTCAACATACGTAGCTATTACCCTCGAAAACTAAAACTTTTGAAATAGGAAAAGAGTCTTTAATCACATTCTTTACCATGTGCAATGATAAAATAGTCTAATATCTTCATTTTTTCCACAGACTAGCTATTACCCTCGAAAACTAAAACTTTTGACAAAGGAAAAGAGCCTTTAATCACATTTTTTACCATTTGCAATCATAAAATAGTCTAATATCTTCATTTTTTCAACATACGTAGCTATTACCCTCGAAAACTAAAACTTTTGAAATAGGAAAAGAGCCTTTAATCACATTCTTTACCATTTGCAATCATAAAATAGTCTAATATCTTCATTTTTTCAACATACGTAGCTATTACCCTCGAAAACTAAAACTTTTGAAATAGGAAAAGAGCCTTTAATCACATTCTTTACCATGTGCAATCATAAAATAGTCTAATATCTTCATTTTTCAACATACGTAGCTATTACCCTCGAAAACTAAAACTTTTGAAATAGGAAAAGAGCCTTTAATCACATTCTTTACCATGTTGCAATCATAAAATAGTCTAATATCTTCATTTTTTCAACATACGTAGCTATTACCCTCTAAAACTAAAACTTTTGACATAGGAAAAGAGCCTTTAATCACATTCTTTACCATTTGCAATCATAAAATAGTCTAATATCTTCATTTTTTCAACATACGTAGCTATTACCCTCGAAAACTAAAACTTTTGAAATAGGAAAAGAGCCTTTAATCACATTCTTTACCATGTGCAATCATAAAATAGTCTAATATCTTCATTTTTTCAACATACGTAGCTATTACCCTCGAAAACTAAAACTTTTGAAATAGGAAAAGAGCCTTTAATCACATTCTTTACCATGTGCAATCATAAAATAGTCTAATATCTTCATTTTTTCAACATACGTAGCTATTACCCTCGAAAACTAAAACTTTTGAAATAGGAAAAGAGCCTTTAATCACATTCTTTACCATGTTCAATCATAAAATTGTCTAATATCTTCATTTTTTCAAGACAAAGCTATTACCCTCGAAAACTAAAACTTTTGAATAGGAAAAGAGCCTTTAATCACATTCTTTACCATGTGCAATCATAAAATAGTCTAATATCTTCATTTTTCCACAGACTTAGCTATTACCCTCGAAAACTAAAACTTTTGACAAAGGAAAAGAGCCTTTAATAACATTTTTTACCATTTGCAATCATAAAATAGTCTAATATCTTCATTTTTTCAACATACGTAGCTATTACCCTCGAAAACTAAAACTTTCGACACAGGGAAAGAGCCTTTAAAAACATTCTTTACCATTTGCAATCATAAAATAGTCTAATATCTTCATTTTTTCAACATACGTAGATATTACCCTCGAAAACTAAAACTTTTGAAATAGGAAAAGAGCCTTTAATCACATTCTTTACCATGTTCAATCATAAAATTGTCTATTATCTTCATTTTTTCCAGAGACAAAGCTATTACCCTCGAAAACTAAAACTTTTGACATAGGAAAAGAGCCTTTAATCACATTCTTTACCATGTGCAATCATAAAATAGTCTAATATCTTCATTTTTTCCACAGACTTAGCTATTACCCTCGAAAACTAAAACTTTTGACAAAGGAAAAGAGCCTTTAATAACATTTTTTACCATTTGCAATCATAAAATAGTCTAATATCTTCATTTTTTTCAACATACGTAGCTATTACCCTCGAAAACTAAAACTTTTGACATAGGAAAAGAGCCTTTAATCACATTCTTTACCATGTGCAATCATAAAATAGTCTAATATCAACATTTTTCCACGGACATAGCTATTACCCTCGAAAACTAAAACTTTTGAAATAGGAAAAGAGCCTTTAATCACATTTTTACCATTTGCAATCATAAAATAGTCTAATATCTTCATTTTTTCAACATACGTAGCTATTACCCTCGAAAACTAAAACTTTTGAAATAGGAAAAGAGCCTTTAATCACATTCTTTACCATGTGCAATCATAAAATAGTCTAATATCTTCATTTTTTCAACATACGTAGCTATTACCCTCGAAAACTAAAACTTTTGAAATAGGAAAAGAGCCTTTAATCACATTCTTTACCATGTGCAATCATAAAATAGTCTAATATCTTCATTTTTTCAACATACGTAGCTATTACCCTCGAAAACTAAAACTTTTGAAATAGGAAAAGAGCCTTTAATCACATTCTTTACCATGTGCAATCATAAAATAGTCTAATATCTTCATTTTTTCAACATACGTAGCTATTACCCTCGAAAACTAAAACTTTTGAAATAGGAAAAGAGCCTTTAATCACATTCTTTACCATGTGCAATCATAAAATAGTCTAATATCTTCATTTTTTCAACATACGTAGCTATTACCCTCGAAAACTAAAACTTTTGAAATAGGAAAAGAGCCTTTAATCACATTCTTTACCATGTGCAATCATAAAATAGTCTAATATCTTCATTTTTTTCAACATACGTAGCTATTACCCTCGAAAACTAAAACTTTTGAAATAGGAAAAGAGCCTTTAATCACATTCTTTACCATTTGCAATCATAAAATAGTCTAATATCTTCATTTTTTCAACATACGTAGCTATTACCCTCGAAAACTAAAACTTTTGAAATAGGAAAAGAGCCTTTAATCACATTCTTTACCATGTGCAATCATAAAATAGTCGAATATCTTCATTTTTCAACATACGTAGCTATTACCCTCGAAAACTAAAACTTTTTAAATAGGAAAAGAGCCTTTAATCACATTCTTTACCATGTGCAATCATAAAATAGTCTAATATCTTCATTTTTTTCAACATACGTAGCTATTACCCTCGAAAACTAAAACTTTTGACATAGGAAAAGAGCCTTTAATCACATTCTTTACCATTTGCAATCATAAAAAAGTCTAATATCTTCATTTTTTCAACATACGTAGCTATTACCCTCGAAAACTAAAACTTTTGAAATAGGAAAAGAGCCTTTAATCACATTCTTTACCATGTGCAATCATAAAATAGTCTAATATCTTCATTTTTTCAACATACGTAGCTATTACCCTCGAAAACTAAATCTTTTGAAATAGGAAAAGAGCCTTTAATCACTTTCTTTACCATGTGCAATCATAAAATAGTCTAATATCTTCATTTTTTCAACATATGTAGCTATTACCCTCGAAAACTAAAACTTTTGAAATAGGAAAAGAGCCTTTAATCACATTCTTTACCATGTTCAATCATAAAATTGTCTAATATCTTCATTTTTTCCAGAGACAAAGCTATTACCCTCGAAAACTAAAACTTTTGACATAGGAAAAGAGCCTTTAATCACATTCTTTACCATGTGCAATCATAAAACAGTCTAATATCTTCATTTTTCCACAGACTTAGCTATTACCCTCGAAAACTAAAACTTTTGACAAAGGAAAAGAGCCTTTAATAACATTTTTTACCATTTGCAATCATAAAATAGTCTAATATCTTCATTTTTTCAACATACGTAGCTATTACCCTCGAAAACTAAAACTTTCGACACAGGGAAAGAGCCTTTAAAAACATTCTTTACCATTTGCAATCATAAAATAGTCTAATATCTTCATTTTTTTCAACATACGTAGCTATTACCCTCGAAAACTAAAACTTTTGACATAGGAAAAGAGCCTTTAATCACATTCTTTACCATTTGCAATCATAAAATAGTCTAATATCTTCATTTTTTCAACATACGTAGCTATTACCCTCGAAAACTAAATCTTTTGAAATAGGAAAAGAGCCTTTAATCACTTTCTTTACCATGTGCAATCATAAAATAGTCTAATATCTTCATTTTTTCAACATATGTAGCTATTACCCTCGAAAACTAAAACTTTTGAAATAGGAAAAGAGCCTTTAATCACTTTCTTTACCATGTGCAATCATAAAATAGTCTAATATCTTCATTTTTTCAACATACGTAGCTATTACCCTCAAAAACTAAAACTTTTGAAATAGGAAAAGAGCCTTTAATCACATTCTTTACCATGTGCAATCATAAATTTGTCTAATATCTTCGTTTTTTCGACATACGTAGCTATTACCCTCGAAAACTAAAACTTTTGAAATAGGAAAAGAGCCTTTAATCACATTCTTTACCATGTGCAATCATAAAATTGTCTAATATCTTCTTTTTTTCCACAGACAAAGCTCTTAACTTCGAAAACTAAAACTTTTGAAATAGGAAAAGAGCCTTTAATCACATTCTTTACCATTTGCAATCATAAAATAGTCTAATATCTTCATTTTTTCAACATACGTAGCTATTACCCTCGAAAACTAAAACTTTTGAAATAGGAAAAGAGCCTTTAATCACATTCTTTACCATGTGCAATCATAAAATAGTCGAATATCTTCATTTTTCAACATACGTAGCTATTACCCTCGAAAACTAAAACTTTTGAAATAGGAAAAGAGCCTTTAATCACATTCTTTACCATGTGCAATCATAAAATAGTCTAATATCTTCATTTTTTTCCACAGACGTAGCTATTACCCTCGAAAACTAAAACTTTTGACAAGGAAAAGAGCCTTTAATCACATTCTTTACCATTTGCAATCATAAAATAGTCTAATATCTTCATTTTTTCAACATACGTAGCTATTACCCTCGAAAACTAAAACTTTTGAAATAGGAAAAGAGCCTTTAATCACATTCTTTACCATGTTCAATCATAAAATAGTCTAATATCTTCATTTTTTCAACATACGTAGCTATTACCCTCGAAAACTAAATCTTTTGAAATAGGAAAAGAGCCTTTAAGCACTTTCTTTACCATGTGCAATCATAAAATAGTCTAATATCTTCATTTTTTCAACATATGTAGCTATTACCCTCGAAAACTAAAACTTTTGAAATAGGAAAAGAGCCTTTAATCACATTCTTTACCATGTTGCAATCATAAAATTGTCTAATATCTTCATTTTTTCAACATACGTAGCTATTACCCTCGAAAACTAAAACTTTTGACATAGGAAAAGAGCCTTTAATCACATTCTTTACCATGTGCAATCATAAAATAGTCTAATATCTTCATTTTTTCCACAGACTAGCTATTACCCTCGAAAACTAAAACTTTTGACAATAGGAAAAGAGCCTTTAATCACATTCTTTACCATGTGCAATCATAAAATAGTCTAATATCTTCATTTTTTCAACATACGTAGCTATTACCCTCGAAAACTAAAACTTTTGACAATAGGAAAAGAGCCTTTAATCATTCTTTACCATTTGCAATCATAAAATAGTCTAATATCTTCATTTTTTCAACATACGTAGCTATTACCCTCGAAAACTAAAACTTTTGAAATAGGAAAAGAGCCTTTAATCACATTCTTTACCATGTGCAATCATAAAATAGTCTAATATCTTCATTTTTTCCAACAACGTAGCTATTACCCTCGAAAACTAAAACTTTTGACATAGGAAAAGAGCCTTTAATCACATTCTTTACCATGTGCAATCATAAAATAGTCTAATATCTTCATTTTTCCACATACTAGCTATTACCCTCGAAAACTAAAACTTTTGACAAAGGAAAAGAGCCTTTAATCACATTCTTTACCATGTGCAATCATAAAATAGTCTAATATCTTCATTTTTTTCAACATACGTAGCTATTACCCTCGAAAACTAAAACTTTTGAAATAGGAAAAGAGCCTTTAATCACATTCTTTACCATTTGCAATCATAAAATAGTCTAATATCTTCATTTTTTCAACATACGTAGCTATTACCCTCGAAAACTAAATCTTTTGAAATAGGAAAAGAGCCTTTAATCACATTTCTTTACCATGTGCAATCATAAAATAGTCTAATATCTTCATTTTTTCAACATACGTAGCTATTACCCTCGAAAACTAAAACTTTTGAAATAGGAAAAGAGCCTTTAATCACATTCTTTACCATGTGCAATCATAAAATAGTCTAATATCTTCATTTTTTCAACATACGTAGCTATTACCCTCGAAAACTAAAACTTTTGAAATAGGAAAAGAGCCTTTAATCACATTCTTTACCATGTGCAATCATAAAATTGTCTAATATCTTCATTTTTTCACATACGTAGCTATTACCCTCGAAAACTAAAACTTTTGAAATAGGAAAAGAGCCTTTAATCACATTCTTTACCATGTGCAATCATAAAATAGTCTAATATCTTCATTTTTTCCACAGACAGCTATTACCCTCGAAAACTAAAACTTTTGAAATAGGAAAAGAGCCTTTAATCACATTCTTTACCATTTGCAATCATAAAATAGTCTAATATCTTCATTTTTTCAACATACGTAGCTATTACCCTCGAAAACTAAAACTTTTGAAATAGGAAAAGAGCCTTTAATCACATTCTTTACCATGTGCAATCATAAAATAGTCTAATATCTTCATTTTTTCAACATACGTAGCTATTACCCTCGAAAACTAAAACTTTTGAAATAGGAAAAGAGCCTTTAATCACATTCTTTACCATGTGCAATCATAAAATAGTCTAATATCTTCATTTTTTCAACATACGTAGCTATTACCCTCGAAAACTAAAACTTTTGAAATAGGAAAAGAGCCTTTAATCACATTCTTTACCATGTGCAATCATAAAATAGTCTAATATCTTCATTTTTTCAACATACGTAGCTATTACCCTCGAAAACTAAAACTTTTGAAATAGGAAAAGAGCCTTTAATCACATTCTTTACCATGTGCAATCATAAAATAGTCTAATATCTTCATTTTTTCAACATACGTAGCTATTACCCTCGAAAACTAAAACTTTTGAAATAGGAAAAGAGCCTTTAATCACATTCTTTACCATGTGCAATCATAAAATAGTCTAATATCTTCATTTTTTCAACATACGTAGCTATTACCCTCGAAAACTAAAACTTTTGAAATAGGAAAAGAGCCTTTAATCACATTCTTTACCATTTGCAATCATAAAATAGTCTAATATCTTCATTTTTTCAACATACGTAGCTATTACCCTCGAAAACTAAAACTTTTGAAATAGGAAAAGAGCCTTTAATCACATTCTTTACCATGTGCAATCATAAAATAGTCTAATATCTTCATTTTTCAACATACGTAGCTATTACCCTCGAAAACTAAAACTTTTGAAATAGGAAAAGAGCCTTTAATCACATTCTTTACCATGTGCAATCATAAAATAGTCTAATATCTTCATTTTTTCAACATACTTAGCTATTACTCTCGAAAACTAAAACTTTTGAAATAGGAAAAGAGCCTTTAATCACATTCTTTACCATTTGCAATCATAAAATAGTCTAATATCTTCATTTTTTCAACATACGTAGCTATTACCCTCGAAAACTAAAACTTTTGAAATAGGAAAAGAGCCTTTAATCACATTCTTTACCATGTGCAATCATAAAATTGTCTATATCTTCATTTTTTCAACATACGTAGCTATTACCCTCGAAAACTAAAACTTTTGACATAGGAAAAGAGCCTTTAATCACATTCTTTACCATGTGCAATCATAAAATAGTCTAATATCTTCATTTTTTCCACAGACAAAGCTATTACCCTCGAAAACTAAAACTTTTGAACTAGGAAAAGAGCCTTTAATCACATTCTTTACCATGTGCAATCATAAAATAGTCTAATATCTTCATTTTTTCCAACATACGTAGCTATTACCCTCGAAAACTAAAACTTTTGACAATAGGAAAAGAGCCTTTAATCACATTCTTTACCATGTGCAATCATAAAATAGTCTAATATCTTCATTTTTTCCACAGACGTAGCTATTACCCTCGAAAACTAAAACTTTTGAAATAGGAAAAGAGCCTTTAATCACATTCTTTACCATTGCAATCATAAAATAGTCTAATATCTTCATTTTTTCAACATACGTAGCTATTACCCTCGAAAACTAAAACTTTTGACAATAGGAAAAGAGCCTTTAATCACATTCTTTACCATGTGCAATCATAAAATAGTCTAATATCTTCATTTTTTCAACATACGTAGCTATTACCCTCGAAAACTAAAACTTTTGAAATAGGAAAAGAGCCTTTAATCACATTCTTTACCATGTTGCAATCATAAAATTGTCTAATATCTTCATTTTTTCAACATACGTAGCTATTACCCTCGAAAACTAAAACTTTTGACATAGGAAAAGAGCCTTTAATCACATTCTTTACCATGTGCAATCATAAAATAGTCTAATATCTTCATTTTTCAACAGACGTAGCTATTACCCTCGAAAACTAAAACTTTTGAAATAGGAAAAGAGCCTTTAATCACATTCTTTACCATTTGCAATCATAAAATAGTCTAATATCTTCATTTTTTCAACATACGTAGCTATTACCCTCGAAAACTAAAACTTTTGACAATAGGAAAAGAGCCTTTAATCACATTCTTTACCATTTGCAATCATAAAATAGTCTAATATCTTCATTTTTTCAACATACGTAGCTATTACCCTCGAAAACTAAAACTTTTGAAATAGGAAAAGAGCCTTTAATCACATTCTTTACCATGTGCAATCATAAAATAGTCTAATATCTTCATTTTTTCAACATACGTAGCTATTACCCTCGAAAACTAAAACTTTTGAAATAGGAAAAGAGCCTTTAATCACATTCTTTACCATGTGCAATCATAAAATAGTCTAATATCTTCATTTTTTCAACATACGTAGCTATTACAAAACTACTTAAATCCCTCGAAAACTAAAACTTTTGAAATAGGAAAAGAGCCTTTAATCACATTCTTTACCATTTGCAATCATAAAATAGTCTAATATCTTCATTTTTTCAACATACGTAGCTATTACCCTCGAAAACTAAAACTTTTGACATAGGAAAAGAGCCTTTAATCACATTCTTTACCATGTGCAATCATAAAATAGTGCTAATATCTTCATTTTTCCACAGACGTAGCTATTACCCTCGAAAACTAAAACTTTTGAAATAGGAAAAGAGCCTTTAATCACATTCTTTACCATGTGCAATCATAAAATAGTCTAATATCTTCATTTTTTCAACATACGTAGCTATTACCCTCGAAAACTAAAACTTTTGAAATAGGAAAAGAGCCTTTAATCACATTCTTTACCATTGCAATCATAAAATAGTCTAATATCTTCATTTTTTCAACATACGTAGCTATTACCCTCGAAAACTAAAACTTTTGAAATAGGAAAAGAGCCTTTAATCACATTCTTTACCATGTGCAATCATAAAATTGTCTAATATCTTCATTTTTTCAACATACGTAGCTATTACCCTCGAAAACTAAAACTTTTGAAATAGGAAAAGAGCCTTTAATCACATTCTTTACCATGTGCAATCATAAAATTGTCTAATATCTTCATTTTTTCAACATACGTAGCTATTACCCTCGAAAACTAAAACTTTTGAAATAGGAAAAGAGCCTTTAATCACATTCTTTACCATGTGCAATCATAAAATAGTCTAATATCTTCATTTTTTCAACATACGTAGCTATTACCCTCGAAAACTAAAACTTTTGAAATAGGAAAAGAGCCTTTAATCACATTCTTTACCATGTGCAATCATAAAATAGTCTAATATCTTCATTTTTTCAACATACGTAGCTATTACCCTCGAAAACTAAAACTTTTGAAATAGGAAAAGAGCCTTTAATCACATTCTTTACCATTGCAATCATAAAATAGTCTAATATCTTCATTTTTTCAACATACGTAGCTATTACCCTCGAAAACTAAAACTTTTGAAATAGGAAAAGAGCCTTTAATCACATTCTTTACCATGTGCAATCATAAAATAGTCTAATATCTTCATTTTTTTCAACATACGTAGCTATTACCCTCGAAAACTAAAACTTTTGACATAGGAAAAGAGCCTTTAATCACATTCTTTACCATTTGCAATCATAAAATTGTCTAATATCTTCATTTTTTCAACATACGTAGCTATTACCCTTGAAAACTAAAACTTTTGAAATCCTCGAAAACTAAAACTTTTGAAATAGGAAAAGAGCCTTTAATCACATTCTTTACCATGTGCAATCATAAAATAGTCTAATATCTTCATTTTTTTCGACATACGTAGCTATTACCCTCGAAAACTAAAACTTTTGAAATAGGAAAAGAGCCTTTAATCACATTCTTTACCATGTTCAATCATAAAATTGTCTAATATCTTCATTTTTTTCCACAGACAAAGCTATTACCCTCGAAAACTAAAACTTTTGACATAGGAAAAGAGCCTTTAATCACATTCTTTACCATGTGCAATCATAAAATAGTCTAATATCTTCATTTTTTCAACATACGTAGCTATTACCCTCGAAAACTAAAACTTTTGAAATAGGAAAAGAGCCTTTAATCACATTCTTTACCATTTGCAATCATAAAATAGTCTAATATCTTCATTTTTTCAACATACGTAGCTATTACCCTCGAAAACTAAAACTTTTGAAATAGGAAAAGAGCCTTTAATCACATTCTTTACCATTGCAATCATAAAATAGTCTAATATCTTCATTTTTTCAACATACGTAGCTATTACCCTCGAAAACTAAAACTTTTGAAATAGGAAAAGAGCCTTTAATCACATTCTTTACCATTTGCAATCATAAAATAGTCTAATATCTTCAGTTTTTCAACATACGTAGCTATTACCCTCGAAAACTAAAACTTTTGAAATAGGAAAAGAGCCTTTAATCACATTCTTTACCATGTGCAATCATAAAATTGTCTAATATCTTCATTTTTTCAACATACGTAGCTATCAAAGCTAAAACTTACCCTCGAAAACTAAAACTTTTGAAATAGGAAAAGAGCCTTTAATCACATTCTTTACCATTTGCAATCATAAAATAGTCTAATATCTTCATTTTTTTCAACATACGTAGCTATTACCCTCGAAAACTAAAACTTTTGAAATAGGAAAAGAGCCTTTAATCACATTCTTTACCATGTGCAATCATAAAATAGTCTAATATCTTCATTTTTTCAACATACGTAGCTATTACCCTCGAAAACTAAAACTTTTGAAATAGGAAAAGAGCCTTTAATCACATTCTTTACCATGTTCAATCATAAAATAGTCTAATATCTTCATTTTTTCAACATACGTAGCTATTACCCTCGAAAACTAAAACTTTTGAAATAGGAAAAGAGCCTTTAATCACATTCTTTACCATGTGCAATCATAAAATAGTCTAATATCTTCATTTTTTCAACATACGTAGCTATTACCCTCGAAAACTAAAACTTTTGAAATAGGAAAAGAGCCTTTAATCACATTCTTTACCATGTGCAATCATAAAATAGTCTAATATCTTCATTTTTTTCAACATACGTAGCTATTACCCTCGAAAACTAAAACTTTTGACAATAGGAAAAGAGCCTTTAATCACATTCTTTACCATTTGCAATCATAAAATAGTCTAATATCTTCATTTTTTCAACATACGTAGCTATTACCCTCGAAAACTAAAACTTTTGAAATAGGAAAAGAGCCTTTAATCACATTCTTTACCATTTGCAATCATAAAATAGTCTAATATCTTCATTTTTTCAACATACGTAGCTATTACCCTCGAAAACTAAATCTTTTGAAATAGGAAAAGAGCCTTTAAGCACTTTCTTTACCATGTGCAATCATAAAATAGTCTAATATCTTCATTTTTTCAACATATGTAGCTATTACCCTCGAAAACTAAAACTTTTGAAATAGGAAAAGAGCCTTTAATCACATTCTTTACCATGTGCAATCATAAAATAGTCTAATATCTTCATTTTTTCCACAGACAAAGCTATTACCCTCGAAAACTAAAACTTTTGACATAGGAAAAGAGCCTTTAATCACATTCTTTACCATGTGCAATCATAAAATAGTCTAATATCTTCATTTTTCCACATACGTAGCTATTACCCTCGAAAACTAAAACTTTTGAAATAGGAAAAGAGCCTTTAATCACATTCTTTACCATGTGCAATCATAAAATAGTCTAATATCTTCATTTTTTCAACATACAAAGCTATTACCCTCGAAAACTAAAACTTTTGAAATAGGAAAAGAGCCTTTAATCATATTCTTTACCATTTGCAATCATAAAATAGTCTAATATCTTCATTTTTTCAACATACGTAGCTATTACCCTCGAAAACTAAAACTTTTGAAATAGGAAAAGAGCCTTTAATCACATTCTTTACCATGTGCAATCATAAAATAGTCTAATATCTTCATTTTTTCAACATACGTAGCTATTACCCTCGAAAACTAAAACTTTTGAAATAGGAAAAGAGCCTTTAATCACATTCTTTACCATGTGCAATCATAAAATAGTCTAATATCTTCATTTTTTCAACATACGTAGCTATTACCCTCGAAAACTAAAACTTTTGAAATAGGAAAAGAGCCTTTAATCACATTCTTTACCATGTGCAATCATAAAATAGTCTAATATCTTCATTTTTTCAACATACGTAGCTATTACCCTCGAAAACTAAAACTTTTGAAATAGGAAAAGAGCCTTTAATCACATTCTTTACCATGTGCAATCATAAAATTGTCTAATATCTTCATTTTTTCAACATACGTAGCTATTACCCTCGAAAACTAAAACTTTTGAAATAGGAAAAGAGCCTTTAATCACATTCTTTACCATGTGCAATCATAAAATTGTCTAATATCTTCTTTTTTCAACATACGTAGCTATTACCCTCGAAAACTAAAACTTTTGAAATAGGAAAAGAGCCTTTAATCACATTCTTTACCATTTGCAATCATAAAATAGTCTAATATCTTCATTTTTTCAACATACGTAGCTATTACCCTCGAAAACTAAAACTTTTGAAATAGGAAAAGAGCCTTTAATCACATTCTTTACCATGTGCAATCATAAAATAGTCTATTCTTCATTTTTCAACATACGTAGCTATTACCCTCGAAAACTAAAACTTTTGAAATAGGAAAAGAGCCTTTAATCACATTCTTTACCATGTGCAATCATAAAATAGTCTAATATCTTCATTTTTTTCAACATACGTAGCTATTACCCTCGAAAACTAAAACTTTTGACATAGGAAAAGAGCCTTTAATCACATTCTTTACCATTTGCAATCATAAAATAGTCTAATATCTTCATTTTTTCAACATACGTAGCTATTACCCTCGAAAACTAAAACTTTTGAAATAGGAAACCCTCGAAAACTAAAACTTTTGAAATAGGAAATGAGCCTTTAATCACATTCTTTACCATGTGCAATCATAAAATAGTCTAATATCTTCATTTTTTCAACATACGTAGCTATTACCCTCGAAAACTAAATCTTTTGAAATAGGAAAAGAGCCTTTAATCACTTTCTTTACCATGTGCAATCATAAAATAGTCTAATATCTTCATTTTTTCAACATATGTAGCTATTACCCTCGAAAACTAAAACTTTTGAAATAGGAAAAGAGCCTTTAATCACATTCTTTACCATGTTCAATCATAAAATTGTCTATTATCTTCATTTTTTCCAGAGACAAAGCTATTACCCTCGAAAACTAAAACTTTTGACATAGGAAAAGAGCCTTTAATCACATTCTTTACCATGTGCAATCATAAAATAGTCTAATATCTTCATTTTTCCACAGACTTAGCTATTACCCTCGAAAACTAAAACTTTTGACAAAGGAAAAGAGCCTTTAATAACATTTTTTACCATTTGCAATCATAAAATAGTCTAATATCTTCATTTTTTCAACATACGTAGCTATTACCCTCGAAAACTAAAACTTTCGACAATAGGGAAAGAGCCTTTAAAAACATTCTTTACCATTTGCAATCATAAAATAGTCTAATATCTTCATTTTTTCAACATACGTAGATATTACCCTCGAAAACTAAAACTTTTGAAATAGGAAAAGAGCCTTTAATCACATTCTTTACCATGTTCAATCATAAAATTGTCTATTATCTTCATTTTTTCCAGAGACAAAGCTATTACCCTCGAAAACTAAAACTTTTGACATAGGAAAAGAGCCTTTAATCACATTCTTTACCATGTGCAATCATAAAATAGTCTAATATCTTCATTTTTCCACAGACTTAGCTATTACCCTCGAAAACTAAAACTTTTGACATAGGAAAAGAGCCTTTAATCACATTCTTTACCATTTGCAATCATAAAATAGTCTAATATCTTCATTTTTTCAACATACGTAGCTATTACCCTCGAAAACTAAAACTTTTGAATAGGAAAAGAGCCTTTAATCACATTCTTTACCATTGCAATCATAAAATAGTCTAATATCTTCATTTTTTCAACATACGTAGCTATTACCCTCGAAAACTAAAACTTTTGAAATAGGAAAAGAGCCTTTAATCACATTCTTTACCATGTGCAATCATAAAATAGTCTAATATCTTCATTTTTTCAACATACGTAGCTATTACCCTCGAAAACTAAAACTTTTGACATAGGAAAAGAGCCTTTAATCACATTCTTTACCATGTGCAATCATAAAATAGTCTAATATCTTCATTTTTTCAACATACGTAGCTATTACCCTCGAAAACTAAAACTTTTGAAATAGGAAAAGAGCCTTTAATCACATTCTTTACCATGTGCAATCATAAAATTTGTCTAATATCTTCATTTTTTCACATACGTAGCTATTACCCTCGAAAACTAAAACTTTTGAAATAGGAAAAGAGCCTTTAATCACATTCTTTACCATGTGCAATCATAAAATAGTCTAATATCTTCATTTTTTCCACAGACAGCTATTACCCTCGAAAACTAAAACTTTTGAAATAGGAAAAGAGCCTTTAATCACATTCTTTACCATTTGCAATCATAAAATAGTCTAATATCTTCATTTTTTCAACATACGTAGCTATTACCCTCGAAAACTAAAACTTTTGAAATAGGAAAAGAGCCTTTAATCACATTCTTTACCATGTGCAATCATAAAATAGTCTAATATCTTCATTTTTTCAACATACGTAGCTATTACCCTCGAAAACTAAAACTTTTGAAATAGGAAAAGAGCCTTTAATCACATTCTTTACCATGTGCAATCATAAAATAGTCTAATATCTTCATTTTTTCACATACAAAGCTATTACCCTCGAAAACTAAAACTTTTGAATAGGAAAAGAGCCTTTAATCACATTCTTTACCATGTGCAATCATAAAAAAGTCTAATATCTTCATTTTTTCAACATACGTAGCTATTACCCTCGAAAACTAAAACTTTTGAAATAGGAAAAGAGCCTTTAATCACATTCTTTACCATATGCAATCATAAAATAGTCGAATATCTTCATTTTTCAACATACGTAGCTATTACCCTCGAAAACTAAAACTTTTGAAATAGGAAAAGAGCCTTTAATCACATTCTTTACCATGTGCAATCATAAAATTGTCTAATATCTTCATTTTTTCCACAGACAAAGCTCTTGCCCTCAAAACTAAAACTTTTGAAATAGGACAAGAGCCTTTAATCACATTCTTTACCATGTGCAATCATAAAATTGTCTAATATCTTCATTTTTTCCACAGACAAAGCTCTTGCCCTCGAAAACTAAAACTTTTGAAATAGGAAAAGAGCCTTTGATCACATTCTTTACCATTGCAATCATAAAATAGTCTAGTGTCTTCATATTTTCAACATACGTAGCTATTACCCTCGAAAACTAAAACTTTTGAAATAAGAAAAGAGCCTTTAATCACATTCTTTACCATGTGCAATCATAAAATTGTCTAATATCTTCATTTTTTCAACATACGTAGCTATTACCCTCGAAAACCAAAACTTTTGAAATAAGAAAAGAGCCTTTAATCACATTTTTTACCATGTGCAATCATAAAATTGTCTAATATCTTCATTTTTTCAACATACGTAGCTATTACCCTCGAAAACTAAAACTTTTGAAATAAGAAAAGAGCCTTTAATCACATTCTTTACCATGTGCAATCATAAAATTGTCTAATATCTTCATTTTTTCAACATACGTAGCTATTACCCTCGAAAACTAAAACTTTTGAAATAGGAAATGAGCCTTTAATCACATTCTTTACCATTTGCAATCATAAAATAGTCTAATATCTTCAATTTTTCAACATACGTAGCTATTACCCTCGAAAACTAAAACTTTTGAAATAGGAAATGAGCCTTTGATCACATTCTTTACCATTGCAATCATAAAATAGTCTAGTGTCTTCATTTTTTCAACATACGTAGCTATTACCCTCGAAAACTAGAACTTTTGAAATAGGACAAGAGCCTTTAATCACATTCTTTACCATGTGCAATCATAAAATAGTTTAATATCTTCTTTTTTTCAACATACGTAGCTATTACCCTCGAAAACTAAAATTTTGACATAGGAAAAGAGCCTTTAATTACATTCTTTACCATTTGCAATCATAAAATTGTCTAATATCTTCATTTTTTCAACGTACGTAGCTATTACCCTTGAAAACTAAAACTTTTGAAATAGGAAATTACCTCGAAAACTAAAACTTTTGAAATAGGAAATGAGCCTTTAATCACATTCTTTACCATTTGCAATCATAAAATAGTCTAATATCTTCTTTTTTTCAACATACGTAGCTATTACCTTCGAAAACTAAAATTTTGACATAGGAAAAGAGCCTTTAATTACATTCTTTACCATTTGCAATCATAAAATTGTCTAATATCTTCATTTTATCCACAGACAAAGCTCTTACCCTCGAAAACTAAAACTTTTGAAATAGGAAATG
>NW_027064576.1:25536-44982 GCF_032884065.1 Artemia franciscana
GTGATTAAAGGCTCTTTTCCTATTTCAAAAGTTTTAGTTTTCGAGGGTAATAGCTACGTATGTTGAAAAAATGAAGATATTAGACTATTTTATGATTGCACATGGTAAAGAATGTGATTAAAGGCTCTTTTCCTATTTCAAAAGTTTTAGTTTTCGAGGGTAATAGCTACGTATGTTGAAAAAATGAAGATATTAGACTATTTTATGATTGCAAATGGTAAAGAATGTGATTAAAGGCTCTTTTCCTATTTCAAAAGTTTTAGTTTTCGAGGGTAATAGCTACGTATGTTGAAAAAATGAAGATATTAGACTATTTTATGATTGCAAATGGTAAAGAATGTGATTAAAGGCTCTTTTCCTATTTCAAAAGTTTTAGTTTTCGAGGGTAATAGCTACGTATGTTGAAAAAATGAAGATATTAGACTATTTTATGATTGCACATGGTAAAGAATGTGATTAAAGGCTCTTTTCCTATTTCAAAAGTTTTAGTTTTCGAGGGTAATAGCTACGTATGTTGAAAAAATGAAGATATTAGACTATTTTATGATTGCAAATGGTAAAGAATGTGATTAAAGGCTCATTTCCTATTTCAAAAGTTTTAGTTTTCGAGGGTAATAGCTACGTATGTTGAAAAAATGAAGATATTAGACTATTTTATGATTGCACATGGTAAAGAATGTGATTAAAGGCTCTTTTCCTATTTCAAAAGTTTTAGTTTTCGAGGGTAATAGCTACGTATGTTGAAAAAATGAAGATATTAGACTATTTTATGATTGCACATGGTAAAGAATGTGATTAAAGGCTCTTTTCCTATTTCAAAAGTTTTAGTTTTCGAGGGTAATAGCTACGTATGTTGAAAAAATGAAGATATTAGACTATTTTATGATTGCAAATGGTAAAGAATGTGATTAAAGGCTCTTTTCCTATTTCAAAAGTTTTAGTTTTCGAGGGTAATAGCTACGTATGTTGAAAAAATGAAGATATTAGACTATTTTATGATTGCAAATGGTAAAGAATGTGATTAAAGGCTCTTTTCCTATTTCAAAAGTTTTAGTTTTCGAGGGTAATAGCTACGTATGTTGAAAAAATGAAGATATTAGACTATTTTATGATTGCAATGGTAAAGAATGTGATTAAAGGCTCTTTTCCTATTTCAAAAGTTTTAGTTTTCGAGGGTAATAGCTACGTATGTTGAAAAAATGAAGATATTAGACTATTTTATGATTGCAATGGTAAAGAATGTGATTAAAGGCTCATTTCCTATTTCAAAAGTTTTCGAGTTTTCTAGAGGGTAATAGCTACGTATGTTGAAAAAATGAAGATATTAGACTATTTTATGATTGCAAATGGTAAAGAATGTGATTAAAGGCTCTTTTCCTATTTCAAAAGTTTTAGTTTTCGAGGGTAATAGCTACGTATGTTGAAAAAATGAAGATATTAGACTATTTTATGATTGCACATGGTAAAGAATGTGATTAAAGGCTCTTTCCTATTTCAAAAGTTTTAGTTTTCGAGGGTAATAGCTACGTATGTTGAAAAAATGAAGATATTAGACTATTTTATGATTGCAATGGTAAAGAATGTGATTAAAGGCTCTTTTCCTATTTCAAAAGTTTTAGTTTTCGAGGGTAATAGCTACGTATGTTGAAAAAATGAAGATATTAGACTATTTTATGATTGCAAATGGTAAAGAATGTGATTAAAGGCTCTTTTCCTATTTCAAAAGTTTTAGTTTTCGAGGGTAATAGCTACGTATGTTGAAAAAATGAAGATATTAGACAATTTTATGATTGCACATGGTAAAGAATGTGATTAAAGGCTCTTTTCCTATTTCAAAAGTTTTAGTTTTCGAGGGTAATAGCTACGTATGTTGAAAAAATGAAGATATTAGACTATTTTATGATTGCAATGGTAAAGAATGTGATTAAAGGCTTCTTTTCCTATTTCAAAAGTTTTAGTTTTCGAGGGTAATAGCTACGTATGTTGAAAAAATGAAGATATTAGACAATTTTATGATTGCACATGGTAAAGAATGTGATTAAAGGCTCTTTTCCTATTTCAAAAGTTTTAGTTTTCGAGGGTAATAGCTACGTATGTTGAAAAAATGAAGATATTAGACTATTTTATGATTGCACATGGTAAAGAATGTGATTAAAGGCTCTTTTCCTATTTCAAAAGTTTTAGTTTTCGAGGGTAATAGCTACGTATGTTGAAAAAATGAAGATATTAGACTATTTTATGATTGCACATGGTAAAGAATGTGATTAAAGGCTCTTTTCCTATTTCAAAAGTTTTAGTTTTCGAGGGTAATAGCTACGTATGTTGAAAAAATGAAGATATTAGACTATTTTATGATTGCAAATGGTAAAGAATGTGATTAAAGGCTCTTTTCCTATTTCAAAAGTTTTAGTTTTCGAGGGTAATAGCTACGTATGTTGAAAAAATGAAGATATTAGACTATTTTATGATTGCACATGGTAAAGAATGTGATTAAAGGCTCTTTTCCTATTTCAAAAGTTTTAGTTTTCGAGGGTAATAGCTACGTATGTTGAAAAAATGAAGATATTAGACTATTTTATGATTGCAAATGGTAAAGAATGTGATTAAAGGCTCTTTTCCTATTTCAAAAGTTTTAGTTTTCGAGGGTAATAGCTACGTATGTTGAAAAAATGAAGATATTAGACTATTTTATGATTGCAATGGTAAAGAATGTGATTAAAGGCTCTTTTCCTATTTCAAAAGTTTTAGTTTTCGAGGGTAATAGCTACGTATGTTGAAAAAATGAAGATATTAGACTATTTTATGATTGCAATGGTAAAGAATGTGATTAAAGGCTCTTGTCCTATTTCAAAAGTTTTAGTTTTCGAGGGTAATAGCTACGTATGTTGAAAAAATGAAGATATTAGACTATTTTATGATTGCAATGGTAAAGAATGTGATTAAAGGCTCTTTTCCTATTTCAAAAGTTTTAGTTTTCGAGGGTAATAGCTACGTATGTTGAAAAAATGAAGATATTAGACTATTTTATGATTGCACATGGTAAAGAATGTGATTAAAGGCTCTTTTCCTATTTCAAAAGTTTTAGTTTTCGAGGGTAATAGCTACGTATGTTGAAAAAATGAAGA
Organism: Artemia franciscana; assembly: GCF_032884065.1. NCBI lineage: Eukaryota > Metazoa > Arthropoda > Branchiopoda > Anostraca > Artemiidae > Artemia > Artemia franciscana. Next base: position 28,662 of record NW_027064576.1, read on the forward strand.
TATTAGACTATTTTATGATTGCACATGGTAAAGAATGTGATTAAAGGCTCTTTTCCTATTTCAAAAGTTTTAGTTTTCGAGGGTAATAGCTACGTATGTTGAAAAAATGAAGATATTAGACTATTTTATGATTGCAAATGGTAAAGAATGTGATTAAAGGCTCTTTTCCTATTTCAAAAGTTTTAGTTTTCGAGGGTAATAGCTACGTATGTTGAAAAAATGAAGATATTAGACTATTTTATGATTGCAAATGGTAAAGAATGTGATTAAAGGCTCTTTTCCTATTTCAAAAGTTTTAGTTTTCGAGGGTAATAGCTACGTATGTTGAAAAAATGAAGATATTAGACTATTTTATGATTGCAAATGGTAAAGAATGTGATTAAAGGCTCTTTTCCTATTTCAAAAGTTTTAGTTTTCGAGGGTAATAGCTACGTATGTTGAAAAAATGAAGATATTAGACTATTTTATGATTGCAATGGTAAAGAATGTGATTAAAGGCTCTTTTCCTATTTCAAAAGTTTTAGTTTTCGAGGGTAATAGCTATGTTGTTGAAAAAATGAAGATATTAGACTATTTTATGATTGCAAATGGTAAAGAATGTGATTAAAGGCTCTTTCCTATTTCAAAAGTTTTAGTTTTCGAGGGTAATAGCTACGTATGTTGAAAAAATGAAGACACTAGACTATTTTATGATTGCAATGGTAAAGAATGTGATCAAAGGCTCTTTTCCTATTTCAAAAGTTTTAGTTTTCGAGGGCAAGAGCTTTGTCTGTGGAAAAAATGAAGATATTAGACAATTTTATGATTGCACATGGTAAAGAATGTGATTAAAGGCTCTTGTCCTATTTCAAAAGTTTTAGTTTTCGAGGGTAATAGCTACGTATGTTGAAAAAATGAAGATATTAGACTATTTTATGATTGCACATGGTAAAGAATGTGATTAAAGGCTCTTTTCCTATTTCAAAAGTTTTAGTTTTCGAGGGTAATAGCTTGTCTGTGGAAAAAATGAAGATATTAGACTATTTTATGATTGCACATGGTAAAGAATGTGATTAAAGGCTCTTTTCCTATTTCAAAAGTTTTAGTTTTCGAGGGTAATAGCTACGTATGTTGAAAAAATGAAGATATTAGACAATTTTATGATTGCACATGGTAAAGAATGTGATTAAAGGCTCTTTTCCTATTTCAAAAGTTTTAGTTTTCGAGGGTAATAGCTACGTATGTTGAAAAAATGAAGATATTAGACTATTTTATGATTGCAAATGGTAAAGAATGTGATTAAAGGCTCTTTTCCTATTTCAAAAGTTTTAGTTTTCGAGGGTAATAGCTACGTATGTTGAACAAATGAAGATATTAGACAATTTTATGATTGCACATGGTAAAGAATGTGATTAAAGGCAATTTTCCTATTTCAAAAGTTTTAGTTTTCGGGGGTAATAGCTACGTATGTTGAAAAAATGAAGATATTAGACTATTTTATGATTGCAAATGGTAAAGAATGTGATTAAAGGTCTATTCCTATTTCAAAAGTTTTAGTTTTCGAGGGTAATAGCTACGTATGTTGAAAAAATGAAGATATTAGACTATTTTATGATTGCAATGGTAAAGAATGTGATTAAAGGCTCTTTTCCTATTTCAAAAGTTTTAGTTTTCGAGGGTAATAGCTAAGTATGTTGAAAAAATGAATATATTAGACAATTTTATGATTGCACATGGTAAAGAATGTGATTAAAGGCTCTTTCCTATTTCAAAAGTTTTAGTTTTCGAGGGTAATAGCTACGTATGTTGAAAAAATGAAGACACTAGACTATTTTATGATTGCAAATGGTAAAGAATGTGTTTAGAGGCTCTTTTCCTATTTCAAAAGTTTTAGTTTTCGAGGGTAATAGCTATGTCTGTGGAAAAAATGAAGATATTAGACTATTTTATGATTGCACATGGTAAAGAATGTGATTAAAGGCTCTTTTCCTATTTCAAAAGTTTTAGTTTTCGAGGGTAATAGCTTTGTCTGTGGAAAAAATGAAGATATTAGACAATTTTATGATTGAACATGGTAAAGAATGTGATTAAAGGCTCTTTTCCTATTTCAAAAGTTTTAGTTTTCGAGGGTAATAGCTACGTATGTTGAAAAAATGAAGACACTAGACTATTTTATGATTGCAATGGTAAAGAATGTGATTAAAGGCTCTTTTCCTATTTCAAAAGTTTTAGTTTTCGAGGGTAATAGCTACGTATGTTGAAAAAATGAAGATATTAGACTATTTTATGATTGCAAATGGTAAAGAATGTGATTAAAGGCTCTTTTCCTATTTCAAAAGTTTTAGTTTTCGAGGGTAATAGCTACGTATGTTGAAAAAATGAAGATATTAGACAATTTTATGATTGCAACATGGTAAAGAATGTGATTAAAGGCTCTTTTCTATTTCAAAAGTTTTAGTTTTCGAGGGTAATAGCTACGTATGTTGAAAAAATGAAGATATTAGACTATTTTATGATTGCAAATGGTAAAGAATGTGATTAAAGGCTCTTTCCTATTTCAAAAGTTTTAGTTTTCGAGGGTAATAGCTACGTATGTTGAAAAAATGAAGATATTAGACTATTTTATGATTGCAATGGTAAAGAATGTGATTAAAGGCTCTTTTCCTATTTCAAAAGTTTTAGTTTTCGAGGGTAATAGCTTTGTTGAAAAAATGAAGATATTAGACTATTTTATGATTGCAATGGTAAAGAATGTGATTAAAGGCTCTTTTCCTATTTCAAAAGTTTTAGTTTTCGAGGGTAATAGCTACGTATGTTGAAAAAATGAAGATATTAGACTATTTTATGATTGCAATGGTAAAGAATGTGATTAAAGGCTCTTTTCCTATTTCAAAAGTTTTAGTTTTCGAGGGTAAGAGCTGTCTGTTGGAAAAAATGAAGATATTAGACAATTTTATGATTGCACATGGTAAAGAATGTGATTAAAGGCTCTTTTCCTATTTCAAAAGTTTTAGTTTTCGAGGGTAATAGCTACGTATGTTGGAAAAATGAAGATATTAGACTATTTTATGATTGCACATGGTAAAGAATGTGATTAAAGGCTCTTTTCCTATTCAAAAGTTTTAGTTTTCGAGGGTAATAGCTACGTATGTTGAAAAAATGAAGATATTAGACTATTTTATGATTGCATATGGTAAAGAATGTGATTAAAGGCTCTTTTCCTATTTCAAAAGTTTTAGTTTTCGAGGGTAATAGCTACGTATGTTGAAAAAATGAAGATATTAGACAATTTTATGATTGCACATGGTAAAGAATGTGATTAAAGGCTCTTTTCCTATTTCAAAAGTTTTAGTTTTCGAGGGTAATAGCTACGTATGTTGAAAAAATGAAGATATTAGACTATTTTATGATTGCAAATGGTAAAGAATGTGATTAAAGGCTCTTTTCCTATTTCAAAAGTTTTAGTTTTCGAGGGTAATAGCTACGTATGTTGAAAAAATGAAGATATTAGACAATTTTATGATTGCACATGGTAAAGAATGTGATTAAAGGCTCTTTTCTTATTTCAAAAGTTTTAGTTTTCGAGGGTAATAGCTACGTATGTTGAAAAAATGAAGATATTAGACTATTTTATGATTGCAAATGGTAAAGAATGTGATTAAAGGGTCTATTCCTATTTCAAAAGTTATAGTTTTCGAGGGTAATAGCTACGTATGTTGAAAAAATGAAGACACTAGACTATTTTATGATTGCAATGGTAAAGAATGTGATCAAAGGCTCTTTTCCTATTTCAAAAGTTTTAGTTTTCGAGGGCAAGAGCTTTGTCTGTGGAAAAAATGAAGATATTAGACAATTTTATGATTGCACATGGTAAAGAATGTGATTAAAGGCTCTTGTCCTATTTCAAAAGTTTTAGTTTTCGAGGGTAATAGCTACGTATGTTGAAAAAATGAAGACACTAGACTATTTTATGATTGCAAATGGTAAAAAATGTGATTAAAGGCTCTTTTCCTTTGTCAAAAGTTTTAGTTTTCGAGGGTAATAGCTATGTCTGTGGAAAAATGAAGATATTAGACTATTTTATGATTGCACATGGTAAAGAATGTGATTAAAGGCTCTTTTCCTATGTCAAAAGTTTTAGTTTTCGAGGGTAATAGCTTTGTCTGTGGAAAAAATGAAGATATTAGACAATTTTATGATTGAACATGGTAAAGAATGTGATTAAAGGCTCTTTTCCTATTTCAAAAGTTTTAGTTTTCGAGGGTAATATCTACGTATGTTGAAAAAATGAAGATATTAGACTATTTTATGATTGCAAATGGTAAAGAATGTTTTTAAAGGCTCTTTCCCTATGTCGAAAGTTTTAGTTTTCGAGGGTAATAGCTACGTATGTTGAAAAAATGAAGATATTAGACTATTTTATGATTGCAAATGGTAAAGAATGTGATTAAAGGCTCTTTTCATATGTCAAAAGTTTTAGTTTTCGAGGGTAATAGCTACGTATGTTGAAAAAATGAAGATATTAGACTATTTTATGATTGCAAATGGTAAAGAATGTGATTAAAGCCTCTTTTCCTAGGTCAAAAGTTTTAGTTTTCGAGGGTAATAGCTACGTAAGTTAAAAAAATGAAGATATTAGACTATTTTATGATTGCAAATGGTAAAGAATGTGATTAAAGGCTCTTTTCCTATTTCAAAAGTTTTAGTTTTCGAGGGTAATAGCTATGTCTGTTGAAAAAATGAAGATATTAGACTATTTTATGATTGCACATGGTAAAGAATGTGATTAAAGGCTCTTTTCCTATTTCAAAAGTTTTAGTTTTCTAGGGTAATAGCTACGTATGTTGAAAAAATGAAGATATTAGACAATTTTATGATTGCAAATGGTAAAGAATGTAATTAAAGGCTCTTTTCCTATGTCAAAATTTTAGTTTTCGAGGGTAATAGCTACGTATGTTGAAAAAAAGAAGATATTAGACTATTTTATGATTGCAAATGGTAAAGAATGTGATTAAAGGCTCTTTTCCTATTTCAAAAGTTTTAGTTTTCGAGGGTAATAGCTACGTATGTTGAAAAAAGGAAGAAATTAGACTATTCTATGATTGAACATGGTAAAGAATGTGATTAAAGGCTCTTTTCCTATTTCAAAAGTTTTAGTTTTCGAGGGTAGTAGCTACGTATGTTAAAAAAATAAAGATATTAGACTATTTTATGATTGCAAATGGTAAAGAATGTGATTAAAGGCTCTTTTCCTATTTCAAAAGTTTTAGTTTTCGAGGTTAATAGCTACGTATGTTGAAAAAATGAAGATATTAGACTATTTTATGATTGCAAATGGTAAAGAATGTGATTAAAGGCTCATTTCCTATTTCAAAAGTTTTAGTTTTCGAGGGTAAGAGCTTTGTCTGTGGATAAAATGAAGATATTAGACAATTTTATGATTGCAAATGGTAAAGAATGTAATTAAAGGCTCTTTTCCTATGTCAAAATTTTAGTTTTCGAGGGTAATAGCTACGTATGTTGAAAAAAAGAAGATATTAGACTATTTTATGATTGCAAATGGTAAAGAATGTGATTAAAGGCTCATTTCCTATTTCAAAAGTTTTAGTTTTCGAGGGTAATTTCCTATTTCAAAAGTTTTAGTTTTCAAGGGTAATAGCTACGTATGTTGAAAAAATGAAGATATTAGACAATTTTATAATTGCAAATGGTAAAGAATGTAATTAAAGGCTCTTTTCCTATGTCAAAATTTTAGTTTTCGAGGGTAATAGCTACGTATGTTGAAAAAAAGAAGATATTAGACTATTTTATGATTGCACATGGTAAAGAATGTGATTAAAGGCTCTTGTCCTATTTCAAAAGTTTTAGTTTTCGAGGGTAATAGCTACGTATGTTGAAAAAATGAAGACACTAGACTATTTTATGATTGCACTGGTAAAGAATGTGATCAAAGGCTCATTTCCTATTTCAAAAGTTTTAGTTTTCGAGGGTAATAGCTACGTATGTTGAAAAAATGAAGATATTAGACTATTTTATGATTGCAAATGGTAAAGAATGTGATTAAAGACTCATTTCCTATTTCAAAAGTTTTAGTTTTCGAGGGTAATAGCTACGTATGTTGAAAAAATGAAGATATTAGACAATTTTATGATTGCACATGGTAAAGAATGTGATTAAAGGCTCTTTTCTTATTTCAAAAGTTTTAGTTTTCGAGGGTAATAGCTACGTATGTTGAAAAAATGAAGATATTAGACTATTTTATGATTGCAAATGGTAAAGAATGTGATTAAAGGCTCTATTCCTATTTCAAAAGTTATAGTTTTCGAGGGTAATAGCTACGTATGTTGAAAAAATGAAGATATTAGACTATTTTATGATTGCAATGGTAAAGAATGTGATAAAGGCTCTTTTCCTATTTCAAAAGTTTTAGTTTTCGAGGGCAAGAGCTTTGTCTGTGGAAAAAATGAAGATATTAGACAATTTTATGATTGCACATGGTAAAGAATGTGATTAAAGGCTCTTTTCCTATTTCAAAAGTTTTAGTTTTCGAGGGTAAGAGCTTTGTCTGTGAAAAAATGAAGATATTAGACAGTTTTATGATTGCAAATGGTAAAGAATGTAATTAAAGGCTCTTTTCCTATGTCAAAATTTTAGTTTTCGAGGGTATTTCAAAAGTTTTAGTTTTCAAGGGTAATAGCTACGTATGTTGAAAAAATGAAGATATTAGACAATTTTATGATTGCAAATGGTAAAGAATGTGATTAAAGGCTCTTTTCCTATGTCAAAAGTTTTAGTTTTCGAGGGTAATAGCTACGTATGTTGAAAAAAATGAAGATATTAGACTATTTTATGATTGCAATGGTAAAGAATGTGATTAAAGGCTCTTGTCCTATCTCAAAAGTTTTAGTTTTCGAGGGTAATAGCTACGTATGTTGAAAAAATGAAGATATTAGACTATTTTATGATTGCAATGGTAAAGAATGTGATTAAAGGCTCTTTTCCTATTTCAAAAGTTTTAGTTTTCGAGGGTAATAGCTACGTATGTTGAAAAAATGAAGATATTAGACTATTTTATGATTGCAAATGGTAAAGAATGTGATTAAAGGCTCTTTTCCTATTTCAAAAGTTTTAGTTTTCGAGGGTAATAGCTACGTATGTTGAAAAAATGAAGATATTAGACAATTTTATGATTGCACATGGTAAAGAATGTGATTAAAGGCTCTTTTCCTATTTCAAAAGTTTTAGTTTTCGAGGGTAATAGCTACGTATGTTGAAAAAATGAAGATATTAGACAATTTTATGATTGCACATGGTAAAGAATGTGATTAAAGGCTCTTTTCTTATTTCAAAAGTTTTAGTTTTCGAGGGTAATAGCTACGTATGTTGAAAAAATGAAGATATTAGACAATTTTATGATTGCACATGGTAAAGAATGTGATTAAAGGCTCTTTTCTTATTTCAAAAGTTTTAGTTTTCGAGGGTAATAGCTACGTATGTTGAAAAAATGAAGATATTAGACTATTTTATGATTGCAATGGTAAAGAATGTGATTAAAGGCTCTTTTCCTATTTCAAAAGTTTTAGTTTTCGAGGGTAATAGCTACGTATGTTGAAAAAATGAAGATATTAGACAATTGAATGATTGCACATGGTAAAGAATGTGATTAAAGGCTCTTTCCTATTTCAAAAGTTTTAGTTTTCGAGGGTAATAGCTACGTATGTTGAAAAAATGAAGACACTAGACTATTTTATGATTGCAATGGTAAAGAATGTGATCAAAGGCTCTTTTCCTATTTCAAAAGTTTTAGTTTTCGAGGGCAAGAGCTTTGTCTGTGGAAAAAATGAAGATATTAGACAATTTTATGATTGCACATGGTAAAGAATGTGATTAAAGGCTCTTGTCCTATTTCAAAAGTTTTAGTTTTCGAGGGTAAGTAGCTACGTATGTTGGAAAAAATGAAGATATTAGACTATTTTATGATTGCACATGGTAAAGAATGTGATTAAAGGCTCTTTTCCTATTTCAAAAGTTTTAGTTTTCGAGGGTAATAGCTACGTATGTTGGAAAAAATGAAGATATTAGACTATTTTATGATTGCATATGGTAAAGAATGTGATTAAAGGCTCTTTTCCTATGTCAAAAGTTTTAGTTTTCGAGGGTAATAGCTACGTATGTTGAAAAAATGAAGATATTAGACAATTTTATGATTGCACATGGTAAAGAATGTGATTAAAGGCTCTTTTCCTATTTCAAAAGTTTTAGTTTTCGAGGGTAATAGCTACGTATGTTGAAAAATGAAGATATTAGACTATTTTATGATTGCAAATGGTAAAGAATGTGATTAAAGGCTCTTTTCCTATTTCAAAAGTTTTAGTTTTCGAGGGTAATAGCTACGTATGTTGAAAAAATGAAGATATTAGACAATTTTATGATTGCACATGGTAAAGAATGTGATTAAAGGCTCTTTTCTATTTCAAAAGTTTTAGTTTTCGAGGGTAATAGCTACGTATGTTGAAAAAATGAAGATATTAGACTATTTTATGATTGCACATGGTAAAGAATGTGATTAAAGGGTCTTTTCCTATTTCAAAAGTTTTAGTTTTCGAGGGTAATAGCTACGTATGTTGAAAAAATGAAGATATTAGACTATTTTATGATTGCACATGGTATAAGAATGTGATTAAAGGCTCTTTTCCTATTTCAAAAGTTTTAGTTTTCGAGGGTAATAGCTACGTATGTTGAAAAAATGAAGATATTAGACTTTTTTATGATTGCAAATGGTAAAGAATGTGATTAAAGGCTCTTTTCCTATGTCAAAAGTTTTAGTTTTTGAGGGTAATAGCTACGTATGTTGAAAAAAAATGAAGATATTAGACTATTTTATGATTGCACATGGTAAAGAAAGTGATTAAAGGCTCTTTTCCTATTTCAAAAGTTTTAGTTTTCGAGGGTAATAGCTACGTATGTTGAAAAAATGAAGATATTAGACTATTTTATGATTGAACATGGTAAAGAATGTGATTAAGGCTCTTTTCCTATTTCAAAAGTTTTAGTTTTCGAGGGTAATAGCTACGTATGTTGAAAAAATGAAGATATTAGACTATTTTATGATTGCAACATGGTAAAGAATGTGATTAAAGGCTCTTTTCCTATTTCAAAAAGTTTTAGTTTTCGAGGGTAATAGCTACGTATGTTGAAAAAAAGAAGATATTAGACTATTTTATGATTGCAAATGGTAAAGAATGTGATTAAAGGCTCTTTTCCTATTTCAAAAGTTTTAGTTTTCGAGGGTAATAGCTACGTATGTTGAAAAAAAGAAGATATTAGACTATTTTATGATTGCAAATGGTAAAGAATGTGATTAAAGGCTCTTTTCCTATTTCAAAAGTTTTAGTTTTCGAGGGTAATAGCTACGTATGTTGAAAAAATGAAGATATTAGACTATTTTATGATTGCAATGGTAAAGAATGTGATTAAAGGCTCTTTCCTATTTCAAAAGTTTTAGTTTTCGAGGGTAATAGCTACGTATGTTGAAAAAATGAAGATATTAGACTATTTTATGATTGCAATGGTAAAGAATGTGATTAAAGGCTCATTTCCTATTTCAAAAGTTTTAGTTTTCGAGGGTAATAGCTACGTATGTTGAAAAAATGAAGATATTAGACTATTTTATGATTGCAAATGGTAAAGAATGTGATTAAAGGCTCATTTCCTATTTCAAAAGTTTTAGTTTTCGAGGGTAATAGCTACGTATGTTGAAAAAATGAAGATATTAGACTATTTTATGATTGCACATGGTAAAGAATGTGATTAAAGGCTCTTTTCCTATTTCAAAAGTTTTAGTTTTCGAGGGTAATAGCTACGTATGTTGAAAAAATGAAGATATTAGACTATTTTATGATTGCAATGGTAAAGAATGTGATTAAAGGCTCTTTCCTATTTCAAAAGTTTTAGTTTTCGAGGGTAATAGCTGTATGTTGAAAAAATGAAGATATTAGACTATTTTATGATTGCAATGGTAAAGAATGTGATTAAAGGCTCTTTCCTATTTCAAAAGTTTTAGTTTTCGATGGTAATAGCTACGTATGTTGAAAAAATGAAGATATTAGACAATTTTATGATTGCACATGGTAAAGAATGTGATTAAAGGCTCTTTTCCTATTTCAAAAGTTTTAGTTTTCGAGGGTAATAGCTTTGTATGTTGAAAAAATGAAGATATTAGACTATTTTATGATTGCAATGGTAAAGAATGTGATTAAAGGCTCTTTCCTATTTCAAAAGTTTTAGTTTTCGAGGGTAAGAGCTTTGTCTGTGGAAAAAATGAAGATATTAGACAATTTTATGATTGCAATGGTAAAGAATGTGATTAAAGGCTCTTTTCCTATTTCAAAAGTTTTAGTTTTCGAGGGTAAGAGCTTTGTCTGTGGAAAAAATGAAGATATTAGACAATTTTATGATTGCAATGGTAAAGAATGTGATTAAAGGTCAATTTCAAAAGGTTTTCTTTTCCTATGTCAAAAGTTTTAGTTTTCGAGGGTAATAGCTACGTATGTTGAAAAAATGAAGATATTAGACTATTTTATGATTGCAAATGGTAAAGAATGTGATTAAAGGCTCTTTTCCTATTTTAAAAGTTTTAGTTTTCGAGGATAATAGCTACGTATGTTGAAAAAATGAAGATATTAGACAATTTTATGATTGCAAATGGTAAAGAATGTGATTAAAGGCTCTTTTCCTATTTTAAAAGTTTTAGTTTTCAAGGGTAATAGCTACGTATGTTGAAAAAATGAAGATATTAGACTATTTTATGATTGCACATGGTAAAGAATGTGATTAAAGGCTCTTTCCTATTTCAAAAGTTTTAGTTTTCGAGGGTAATAGCTACGTATGTTGAAAAAATGAAGATATTAGACTATTTTATGATTGCAATGGTAAAGAATGTGATTAAAGGCTCATTTCCTATTTCAAAAGTTTTAGTTTTCGAGGGTAATAGCTACGTATGTTGAAAAAATGAAGATATTAGACTATTTTATGATTGCACATGGTAAAGAATGTGATTAAAGGCTCTTTTCCTATTTCAAAAGTTTTAGTTTTCGAGGGTAATAGCTACGTATGTTGAAAAAATGAAGATATTAGACTATTTTATGATTGCACATGGTAAAGAATGTGATTAAAGGCTCTTTCCTATTTCAAAAGTTTTAGTTTTCGAGGGTAATAGCTACGTATGTTGAAAAAATGAAGACACTAGACTATTTTATGATTGCAATGGTAAAGAATGTGATTAAAGGCTCATTTCCTATTTCAAAAGTTTTAGTTTTCGAGGGTAATAGCTACGTATGTTGAAAAAATGAAGATATTAGACTATTTTATGATTGCACATGGTAAAGAATGTGATTAAAGGCTCTTTTCCTATTTCAAAAGTTTTAGTTTTCGAGGGTAATAGCTACGTATGTTGAAAAAATGAAGATATTAGACAATTTTATGATTGCACATGGTAAAGAATGTGATTAAAGGCTCTTTTCCTATTTCAAAAGTTTTAGTTTTCGAGGGTAATAGCTACGTATGTTGAAAAAATGAAGATATTAGACTATTTTATGATTGCAATGGTAAAGAATGTGATTAAAGGCTCTTTTCCTATTTCAAAAGTTTTAGTTTTCGAGGGTAAGAGCTTTGTCTGTGGAAAAAATGAAGATATTAGACAATTTTATGATTGCAATGGTAAAGAATGTGATTAAAGGCTCTTTCCTATTTCAAAAGTTTTAGTTTTCGAGGGTAATAGCTACGTATGTTGAAAAAATGAAGATATTAGACAATTTTATGATTGCAATGGTAAAGAATGTGATTAAAGGCTCATTTCCTATTTCAAAAGTTTTAGTTTTCGAGGGTCCTATTTCAAAAGTTTTAGTTTTCGAGGGTAATAGCTACGTATGTTGAAAAAATGAAGATATTAGACTATTTTATGATTGCAAATGGTAAAGAATGTGATTAAAGGCTCTTTCCTATTTCAAAAGTTTTAGTTTTCGAGGGTAATAGCTACGTATGTTGAAAAAATGAAGATATTAGACTATTTTATGATTGCACATGGTAAAGAATGTGATTAAAGGCTCTTTTCCTATTTCAAAAGTTTTAGTTTTCGAGGGTAATAGCTACGTATGTTGAAAAAATGAAGATATTAGACTATTTTATGATTGCAATGGTAAAGAATGTGATTAAAGGCTCTTTCCTATTTCAAAAGTTTTAGTTTTCGAGGGTAATAGCTACGTATGTTGAAAAAATGAAGATATTAGACTATTTTATGATTGCAATGGTAAAGAATGTGATTAAAGGCTCTTTTCCTATTTCAAAAGTTTTAGTTTTCGAGGGTAATAGCTACGTATGTTGAAAAAATGAAGATATTAGACTATTTTATGATTGCACATGGTAAAGAATGTGATTAAAGGCTCTTTTCCTATTTCAAAAGTTTTAGTTTTCGAGGGTAATAGCTACGTATGTTGAAAAAATGAAGATATTAGACTATTTTATGATTGCACATGGTAAAGAATGTGATTAAAGGCTCTTTTCCTATTTCAAAAGTTTTAGTTTTCGAGGGTAATAGCTACGTATGTTGAAAAAATGAAGATATTAGACTATTTTATGATTGCACATGGTAAAGAATGTGATTAAAGGCTCTTTTCCTATTTCAAAAGTTTTAGTTTTCGAGGGTAATAGCTACGTATGTTGAAAAAATGAAGATATTAGACTATTTTATGATTGCACATGGTAAAGAATGTGATTAAAGGCTCTTTTCCTATTTCAAAAGTTTTAGTTTTCGAGGGTAATAGCTACGTATGTTGAAAAAATGAAGATATTAGACTATTTTATGATTGCACATGGTAAAGAATGTGATTAAAGGCTCTTTCCTATTTCAAAAGTTTTAGTTTTCGAGGGTAAGGGCTTTGTCTGTGGAAAAAATGAAGATATTAGGCAATTTTATGATTGCACATGGTAAAGAATGTGATTAAAGGCTCTTTTCCTATTTCAAAAGTTTTAGTTTTCGAGGGTAATAGCTGTATGTTGAAAAAATGAAGATATTAGACTATTTTATGATTGCAATGGTAAAGAATGTGATTAAAGGCTCTTTTCCTATTTCAAAAGTTTTAGTTTTCGAGGGTAATAGCTACGTATGTTGAAAAAATGAAGATATTAGACTATTTTATGATTGCACATGGTAAAGAATGTGATTAAAGGCTCTTTTCCTATTTCAAAAGTTTTAGTTTTCGAGGGTAATAGCTTTGTCTGTGGAAAAAATGAAGATATTAGACTATTTTATGATTGCACATGGTAAAGAATGTGATTAAAGGCTCTTTTCTATTTCAAAAGTTTTAGTTTTCGAGGGTAATAGCTACGTATGTTGAAAAAATGAAGATACTAGACTATTTTATGATTGCAATGGTAAAGAATGTGATTAAAGGCTCTTTTCCTATTTCAAAAGTTTTAGTTTTCGAGGGTAATAGCTACGTATGTTGAAAAAATGAAGATATTAGACTATTTTATGATTGCACATGGTAAAGAATGTGATTAAAGGCTCTTTTCCTATTTCAAAAGTTTTAGTTTTCGAGGGTAATAGCTACGTATGTTGAAAAAATGAAGATATTAGACTATTTTATGATTGAACATGGTAAAGAATGTGATTAAAGGCTCTTTTCCTATTTCAAAAGTTTTAGTTTTCGAGGGTAATAGCTACGTATGTTGAAAAAATGAAGATATTAGACTATTTTATGATTGCAATGGTAAAGAATGTGATTAAAGGCTCTTTTCCTATTTCAAAAGTTTTAGTTTTCGAGGGTAATAGCTACGTATGTTGAAAAAAATGAAGATATTAGACTATTTTATGATTGCAAATGGTAAAGAATGTGATTAAAGGCTATTTCTAGTTTTGTCCTATTTCAAAAGTTTTAGTTTTCGAGGGTAATAGCTACGTATGTTGAAAAAATGAAGATATTAGACTATTTTATGATTGCAAATGGTAAAGAATGTGATTAAAGGCTCTTTCCTATTTCAAAAGTTTTAGTTTTCGAGGGTAATAGCTACGTATGTTGAAAAAATGAAGATATTAGACTATTTTATGATTGCAATGGTAAAGAATGTGATTAAAGGCTCTTTTCCTATTTCAAAAGTTTTAGTTTTCGAGGGCAAGAGCTTTGTCTGTGGAAAAAATGAAGATATTAGACAATTTTATGATTGCACATGGTAAAGAATGTGATTAAAGGCTCTTTTCCTATTTCAAAAGTTTTAGTTTTCGAGGGTAATAGCTTTGTCTGTGGAAAAAATGAAGATATTAGACAATTTTATGATTGCAATGGTAAAGAATGTAATTAAAGGCTCTTTTCCTATGTCAAAAGTTTTAGTTTTCGAGGGTAATAGCTACGTATGTTGAAAAAATGAAGATATTAGACTATTTTATGATTGCAATGGTAAAGAATGTGATTAAAGGCTCATTTCCTATTTCAAAAGTTTTAGTTTTCGAGGGTCCTATTTCAAAAGTTTTAGTTTTCAAGGGTAATAGCTACGTATGTTGAAAAAATGAAGATATTAGACAATTTTATGATTGCAATGGTAAAGAATGTGATTAAAGGCTCTTTTCCTATGTCAAAAGTTTTAGTTTTCGAGGGTAATTGCTACGTATGTTGAAAAAAAGAAGATATTAAATTATTTTATGATTGCACATGGTAAAGAATGTGATTAAAGGCTCTTGTCCTATTTCAAAAGTTCTAGTTTTCGAGGGTAATAGCTACGTATGTTGAAAAAATGAAGACACTAGACTATTTTATGATTGCAATGGTAAAGAATGTGATCAAAGGCTCATTTCCTATTTCAAAAGTTTTAGTTTTCGAGGGTAATAGCTACGTATGTTGAAAAATTGAAGATATTAGACTATTTTAGGATTGCAAATGGTAAAGAATGTGATTAAAGGGTCATTTCCTATTTCAAAAGTTTTAGTTTTCGAGGGTAATAGCTACGTATGTTGAAAAAAATGAAGATATTAGACTATTTTATGATTGCACATGGTAAAGAATGTGATTAAAGGCTCTTTTCCTATGTCAAAAGTTTTAGTTTTCGAGGGTAATAGCTACGTATGTTGAAAAAATGAAGATATTAGACTATTTTATGATTGCAAATGGTAAAGAATGTGATTAAAGGCTCTTTTCCTAGTTCAAAAGTTTTAGTTTTCGAGGGTAATAGCTTTGTCTGTAGAAAAAATGAAGATATTAGACTATTTTATGATTGCATATGGTAAAGAATGTGATTAAAGGCTCTTTTCCTTTGTCAAAAGTTTTAGTTTTCGAGGGTAATAGCTACGTATGTTGAAAAAATGAAGATATTAGACAATTTTATGATTGCACATGGTAAAGAATGTGATTAAAGGCTCTTTTCCTATTTCAAAAGTTTTAGTTTTCGAGGGTAATAGCTACGTATGTTGAAAAAATGAAGATATTAGACTATTTTATGATTGCAAATGGTAAAGAATGTGATTAAAGGCTCTTTTCCTATTTCAAAAGTTTTAGTTTTCGAGGGTAATAGCTACGTATGTTGAAAAAATGAAGATATTAGACTATTTTATGATTGCAAATGGTAAAGAATGTGATAAAAGGCTCTTTTCCTATTTCAAAAGTTTTAGTTTTCGAGGGTAATAGCTACGTATGTTAAAAAAATGAAGATATTAGACTATTTTATGATTGCACATGGTAAAGAATGTAATTAAAGGCTCTTTTCCTATTTCAAAAGTTTTAGTTTTCGAGGGTAATAGCTACGTATGTTGAAAAAATGAAGATATTAGACTATTTTATGATTGCACATGGTAAAGAATGTGATTAAAGGGTCTTTTCCTATTTCAAAAGTTTTAGTTTTCGAGGGTAATAGCTACGTATGTTGAAAAAATGAAGATATTAGACTATTTTATGATTGCACATGGTAAAGAATGTGATTAAAGGCTCTTTTCCTATTTCAAAAGTTTTAGTTTTCGAGGGTAATAGCTACGTATGTTGAAAAAATGAAGATATTAGACTTTTTTATGATTGCAAATGGTAAAGAATGTGATTAAAGGCTCTTTTCCTATGTCAAAAGTTTTAGTTTTCGAGGGTAATAGCTACGTATGTTGAAAAAAAATGAAGATATTAGACTATTTTATGATTGCACATGGTAAAGAATGTGATTAAAGGCTCTTTTCCTATTTCAAAAGTTTTAGTTTTCGAGGGTAATAGCTACGTATGTTGAAAAAATGAAGATATTAGACTTTTTTATGATTGCAAATGGTAAAGAATGTGATTAAAGGCTCTTTTCCTATGTCAAAAGTTTTAGTTTT
>NW_027064577.1:0-25426 GCF_032884065.1 Artemia franciscana
AAGAATGTTGTATATTCGCAAGTTTTACGTAGTTAAAAACATATATATATATATATATATATATATATATATATATATATATATATATATATATATATATATATATATATATATATATATATATATATATATATATATATATATATATATATATATATATATATATATATATCTATCTATATTCACAGGTGGGACATAGGGACACAACTACAATGGCGCGTAACTAATATGGCGCGTAACGACTTACGCGCGCGGGGGGGCTTGGGGGGGGGCGCGAAGCGCCCCCACCAACTAGGTGTTGGGGTGGCGCGAAGCGCCACCCCAACAGCTAGTATATATATAAAAATAAGTTGTCTGTGTGTGGATCTGTGGATCAGGTGACGTCATGTTTGTCCGCATATGACGTCTGAATTATTTCACACTAATACAAAAGAAGAAAAAAACTAAAAAAGGTAAAAACTACAAAAAAAACTAAAAAGAAAAAAAAACTAAAAAAGCTAAAAAACTAAAAAAAACTAAAAAAAGGTAAAAATCTAATAACTAAAAAAAAACTGAAAAAAATAAAAAAGGCAAAAACTACAAAAAAAGTAAAAACTAATAAAAAAACTAAAAAAGCTAAAAAACAAAAAAAACTAAAAAACTAAAAAAAGGTAAAAAACTAAAAAAAACTAAAAACTAAAAAAGAAAAAAACTAAAAAAAAGGAAAAAACTGAAAAATAAAAGAGAAAAAGAAAACTAAAAAAATATGAATAAATATATATAAAAATAAGTTGTTTGTGGGTTATGTCTGTCTGTCTGTCTGTCGAGTGACGTCGTGTTTGTCCGCATATGACGTCTGAATTATTTCACACTAATACAAAAGAAGAAAAAAAACTAAAAAAGGTAAAAACTACAAAAAAAACTAAAAAGAAAAAAAAAACTAAAAAAGCTAAAAAACTAAAAAAAAACTAAAATAAAGGTAAAAAACTAAAAACTAAAAAAAACTGAAAAAACTAAAAAAAGGCAAAAACTAAAAAAAACTAAAAACTAATAAAAAAACTAAAAAAGCTAAAAAACTAAAAAAACTAAAAAAACTAAAAAAAAGGTAAAAAACAAAAAAAAAACTAAAAACTAAAAAAGAAAAAACTAAAAAAAAGGAAAGAACTGAAAAATAAGAGAAAAAGAAAACTAAAAAAATATTAATAAATATAAAAAATATAAATATAAATATAATATAAATTAGCAATCAACAAAGCACCGAGACACAAATGACGACCGGGACACAGGGAGTATAAATGACGACCAGGACATAAGTAAAAAAAAAAAAAACTAAAAAAACTAAAAAAAACTGTCTGTCTGTCGAGTGACGTCGTGTTTGTCCGCATATGACGTCTGAATTATTTCACACTAATACAAAAGAAGAAAAAAACTAAAAAAGGTAAAAACTACAAAAAAACTAAAAAGAAAAAAACTAAAAAAGCTAAAAAACTAAAAAAAACTAAAAAAAAGGTAAAAAACTAAAAACTAAAAAAAACTTAAAAACTAAAAAAAGGCAAAAACTAAAAAAAAAAACTAAAAACTAATAAAAAAACTAAAAAAGCTAAAAAACTAAAAAAACTAAAAAAACTAAAAAAGGTAAAAAAAAAACTAAAAACTAAAAAAGAAAAAACTAAAAAAAAGGAAAAAAACTGAAAAATAAGAGAAAAAGAAAACTAAAAAAATATTAATAAATATAAAAAATATAAATATAAATATAATATAAATTAGCAATCAACAAAGCACCGAGACACAAATGACGACCGGGACACAGGGAGTATAAATGACGACCAGGACATAAGTAAAAAAAAAAACTAAAAAAACTAAAAAAATGGTAAAAACTACAAAAAAAACTAAAAACTAATAAAAAAACTAAAAAATCTAAAAATCTAAATAAAGTAAAAAAGAAAAAAAAGAAAAAAGGAAAAAAAATAAAGGAGAAAAACAAAACTAAAAAACGAATGTATATACAGACCGGGACACCGGGATACAAATGACGACCGGGACACAGGGAATATAAATGATGACCGGGACACAGGGACACAACTACAATGGGGACACCGGGGGGCACAGGGGGATATAAATGACGACCGGGACACCGGGACACAAGGAATATAAATGACGCCCGGGACACTCAAAGAGAAATCACAGACTGGAACACCGGGACACAAATGACGACCGGGACACAGGGAATATAAATGACGACCGGGACACAGGGACATAACTACAAAGGGGACGCCGGGGTGCACAGGGGGATATATAAATGACGATGGCGACTCAGGGAATGGTCGATTAGCAATCACCATCAACAAAGCTCAAGGGCAATCATTAGAATCATGAGGTATAGATCTGAATACGGATTGTTTTCCCATGGACCATTATATGTTGCATGTTCAAGAGTCGGTAAACCTGAAAATCTATTTATATGCACAGACAATGGGACAGCAAAGAATGTTGTATATTCGCAAGTTTTACGTATTTAAAAACATATATAGATATATATATATATATATATATATATATATATATATATATCTATATTCACAGGTGGGACATAGGGACACAACTACAATGGCGCGTAACTAATATGGCGCGTAACGACTTACGCGCGCGGGGGGGCTTGGGGGGGGGGCGAAGCGCCCCCACCAACTAGGTGTTGGGTTGGCGCGAAGCGCCACTCCAACAGCTAGTCTATATATATAAAAATAAGTTGTCTGTGGATCTGTGGATCTGTGGATCAGGTGACGATCCACAAAAAAGGTAAAAAACTAAAAACTAAAAAAAAAAAAACTGAAAAAACTAAAAAAAGGCAAAAACTACAAAAAAAACTAAAAACTAATAAAAAAAATAAAAAAGCTAAAAAACTAAAAAAACTAAAAACTAAAAAAACTAAAAACTAAAAAAAAAACTTAAAAAAAGGAAAAAACTGAAAAATAGAAGAGAAAAAGAAAACTAATAAAATTAAGAATAAAATAAAAAAAAAATAAAAAAGATAAAAACTAAAAAAAAAGTGAAAAGAAAAAACGAAAAAAACTAAAAAAGCTAAAAAAAAGGTAAAAACCAATAAAAAACTAAAAAGAAAAAAAGGAAAAAAAACTAAAAAAACTAAAAACTAAAAAAAAACTTAAAAAAAGGAAAAAACTGAAAAATAGAAGATAAAAAGAAAAATAATAAAATTAAGAATAAAAATAAAAAAAAAATAAAAAAGATAAAAACTAAAAAAAAAGTAAAAAGAAAAAACGAAAAAAACTAAAAAAGCTAAAAAAAAGGTAAAAACCAATAAAAAACTAAAAAGAAAAAAGGGAAAAAACTAAAAAAAATTTTCATCTAAAAAACTAAAAAAAACTAAAAAAGGTAAAAACTAAAAGAACTAAAAAAGAAAAAAAACTAAAAAAAGGAAAAAAACTGAAAAATAAAGGAGAAACAATCTAAATAAATGACGACACTCAAAGAGAAAGCGACCGAGACAAAAGGAATGTTCGATTAGCAATCAACAAAGCACCGGGACACAGGGAGCATAAATGACGACGACCGGGACACAGGGACATAACTACAAAGGGGACGCCGGGGTGCACAGGGGGATATATAAATGAATAAAATTAAGAATAAAATAACAAAAAATAAAAAAGATAAAAACTAAAAAAAAAGTAAAAAGAAAAAACGAAAAAAACTAAAAAAGCTAAAAAAAAGGTAAAAACCAATAAAAAACTAAAAAGAAAAAAGGAAAAAAAACTAAAAAAACCAAAAACTAAAAAAAAAACTTAAAAAAAAGGAAAAAACTGAAAAATAGAAGAGAAAAAGAAAACTAATAAAATTAAGAATAAAAATAAAAAAAATAAAAAAGATAAAAACTAAAAAAAAAGTAAAAAGAAAAAACGAAAAAAACTAAAAAAGCTAAAAAAAGGTAAAAACCAATAAAAAACTAAAAAGAAAAAAAGGAAAAAACTAAAAAAAAAATTTCATCTAAAAAACTAAAAAAAACTAAAAAAGGTAAAAACTAAAAGAACTAAAAAAGAAAAAAAACTAAAAAAGGAAAAAAACTGAAAAATAAAGGAGAAACAATCTAAATAAATGACGACACTCAAAGAGAAAGCGACCGGGACAAAAGGAATGTTCGATTAGCAATCAACAAAGCACCGGGACACAGGGAGTATAAATGACGACGACCGGGACACAGGGACATAACTACAAAGGGGACGCCGGGGTGCACAGGGGGATATATAAATGACGATGGCGACTCAGGGAATGGTCGATTCACAGGTGGGACATAGGGACACAACTACAATGGCGCGTAACGACTTACGCGCGCGGGGGGGCTTAGGGGGGCGCGAAGTGCCCCCACCAACTAGGTGTTGGGGTGGCGCGAAGCACCACCCCAACAGCTAGTATATATATATATATATATATATATATATATATATATATATATATATATATATATATATATAAATATATATATATATATATATATATAATTTTGTATCTATAACCCAGCTATTGTCTAAAAGAATAGTGAGCAAGAATAATAAAAAAAACTCGACCCCGTGGTTGCAGT
The DNA here is from genome assembly GCF_032884065.1 of Artemia franciscana. Classification (NCBI taxonomy): domain Eukaryota; kingdom Metazoa; phylum Arthropoda; class Branchiopoda; order Anostraca; family Artemiidae; genus Artemia; species Artemia franciscana. Next base: position 4,571 of record NW_027064577.1, read on the forward strand.
ATCGTCCCTTGGCGCGCTGGTGTGGGAATTTTTTGTCCAAAGGGCAAGGGTTCAATCCCAGTTGTGACCGTTATTTAGTTTAGGATGGGGGTCAATGGCGTGACTCTGTAAGCTCAGCCAGATTTGACCCAGCTCTAGATGTCTACCTGGAGAAATATGGGGAAGGCAAGCAGGAAGGGTGTGTGAAAGCATAGGAAGGTTAGCCTCCGGCCCCCCATTGCACTTCCCGGCTGAAAAGCCATGAAATGGAGATCAGCACCGCCGGTTCAGACCTTAAGACTCTATTGCCGTCTTACTTTATTTACTTACTTTTTCAAACAGTTCGTGGTAACGAACTGTAGTAAGGAGTGACCCAGCTCAATAGTATCCGAAACTCTAAAACATGGAATTTTAATACCAATAGTTACATCAAAATAATTGCATTTTAATACTTATTATAAATATATAACTTTCATCAAGATTAGTTTTACCTATCAAAAGTTAGGAAAATTTGCCTCATTTTAGAAAATAGGGGGAAAAACCCCCTAAAAGTCATATAATCTTAACGAAAATGATACCATCAGATTCAGCGTATCAGAGAACCTTATTGTAGAAGTTTCAAGTTCCTATCTACAAAAATGTGGAATTTCGCATTTTTTGCAAGAAGACAAATCACGGATGTGTGTTTATTTGTTGTTGTTTTTTTCCCAGTGGTGATTGTATCGACCCAGTGGTCCTAAAATGTGGCGAGAGGGCTAATTCTAACTGAAATTAAAAGTTCTAGTGCCCTTTTTAAGTGACAAAAAAATTGGAGGGCACCTGCACCCACTCCCACGCTAATTTTTCCCCAAAGTCACCGGATCAAAATTCTGAGATAGCCATTTTATTCACCATAGTCGAAAAACGGAATTACTATGTCTTTGGGGACAACTTACTCCTCTGCAGTCTCCGTGGGAGGGGTTGCAAGTTATAAACTTTGACCTGTGTTTAAGTAATGGTCACTGGGAAGTGTATGGACGTTTTCAGGGGGATTTTTTGGTTTGGGAGGGAGTTGAAGTGGAGCGGGGATTACATGGGAGGATTTTTCCATGGAAAAACTTCTCATGGGGGAAGAGACTGTCAATGAAGGGGGCGCAGGATTTTTTAGCATTATTTAAAAATTAATGAAAACATAAATATGAAAAGTTTTTTTCTACTGAAAGTGAAGAGCAGCATTAAAACTAAAAACAAGCAAAAGTTATTTCGCATATGAGGGGTTTACCTCCTCGTAATACCTCGCTCTTTACGCTAAAGTATTTTTAGTAATTTCAGCTATTTATTCTACGGCCTTTGTGATTTTAGGGTCATTCTTAAGGAACTGGGACATAATTTAAGCTTTAGTGTAAAGAGCCAGTTATCGACGAGGGGTGAACTCCCTTATATACGCGATAAAAACATGCGAATATAGAAGTTCGTTACGTAAGTTAATTCGTAAATTACGTCTATTTTTTACTAATGAAAATGTTTGTAAAAAAATTAAAAGTTATAGTTGGCTTTTTAAGTAATCGTAAATTGGAGGGAACTAGGCTTCCTCCCTCTCTCCTTTTTTCTCAAAATCTTCCGATTAAAACTCTGTGAAAGCAATTTAGCCAAAAAAATTAATATACAAATTTCGTTTTAATTATTTATGTGCGGAGAGCCAAGATCAAGACATGCATTAATTATAAAATGTCCAAAAATTAAATAAAACAAACAAGTTTTTTTAAATAAAAGTAAGGAGTTCATTAAAACTTAAAACGAACAGAAATTACTCCATATTTGAAAGGGGCTTTTCCTCCTCAACGCTAAGTTTACGCTTTTTACACTACAGTTTTTTACTGTTTTAAGAAGTAGAGTTAAGAGAAAGAGTCAAATTTTAGCGCAAAGAGCGGGGCACTGAGGAGGAAAAGCCCATTTCATATACGGAGTAATTTCTGTTTGTTTCAAGTTTTATTGAACTCCTTACTTTCATTTAATTTTTTTTAAGACTTACAGAATCGTCCATTATTGAAACAATAAGGTTTCAAGAAAAAAAAGTTGCTTCTATGTGCTTTCTAAGAAAAGAACCATTTAAAAAAATTAAAGTCAAAGGACAAATTTAAAAATGAAACGAATAGAAACTATTCTGTATATGAGTGTGGGGGATGCTCGTTCTTAGCCCCAGGCTCTTTACAATAAAGTCTTATTATGTTATACTGAAAAGAAGTATGAAGACAACATATAGTCAACCTATTGCTTTTGAACCCTTTGAACAGTAAATAATAGATTTAAGTTATAGAGCAAATGCTCGAATTGCAAATAGAGCAATAAATTAGAATAACAGAGGAAACATACATAATTAAACTTTTCCATTCTTAAGAAAAGCAAAATAACTCATTTTTCCCGCTGCAATTATTGATAAATAAATGTGAAAATTTTCAAATGTGCCTGTAAACAACCAAGATTCGTCATCTCTTTTCCTGTGAGTAAAAAGATTACTTAGTTTGTGTTAATTGTATAACTTTTCGTTTATATATTTTTCCTTTTTTCCTTATTGACCTTATGTTGTACGCTGTAATTTAGGGTCTCTGTACTGTTTTTTTTTTCTCTCTTTTTTTCGACAGGTTATAAATAAATTGAATTGAAATGGTTTAAATAGACATTTTTTTTCACCCTATATTTAGCTATATTGATTCACTTAATGTTTGAATGAATTTGGCAGTGTATTGTTAGGCTGGAATTTGGGGTTTTAAGCTTTACACATCAAAATTCAAATTTCTTTTATGTTCACTAAAACCTATACTGATCCAAAAACTGAAAACAACCCGTATTTTAGCATGCAAACCACAACATAAACCTTCACATAATAGATTAATCCAACTTTTCCCGTTCTGAATTGGTAAAATTGACAATATGCGCCTTTTAAATTACTTCAGAGTAGAAATGTCTCAAATCCTCTAGATTGAAGTCGACAATAAAATTCTGAAAAAAACATATAAAAAATTCTAAAACGCCTACTTATCTCATTTCTAAAAGTGCTTCACTTCACTTTATCCCTCCCCCTTTATGTGCAAGTATAGGCTCTATCCTATATGTTTCTCAAATATATTCCATGTCTTAATTTCGCTGGTGTTGCTCCTTTGCCGTTAAATCTATTCGAACAAAAAAGTGACATATGGCAAAATCAACTGAGCATAAATAATACGGGCTATTTATTTGCAAATTAGGATGGGAGGGGGTTAAAGCAATAGGAAGCGCTTTTGGGAATAAGTAAACCAAGTGCTTTAGGATATTCAAATTCTGTTTCAGAATTTTATAATGTTTTCTTTTGAGAGCACTTAACTGTAGAGTAATGCCCAGCATTATCAAAACTATTTTTCAGATTTTTCATTTAAACATTCAAGAATGCCACTTTCATAATCAATTGACAAACAAAACTTTACTTTGACTTTTTTTTATTAAATTGAAAAACAGAGGAATGATCACTTATCAAACTGAATTCTGTAAATCTTTTGTAAAAATCTCAATAAAACGGTAATAAACTCATTTAGTTTGCATTTACAATTATATTGTCAAAAACTGTAAAATGAAATACATTTTGCAGATTCCATATTAAGATTCTAAAAAAAATATTTATGGTATAATGCAGAAATCAAAGCTAATCTAGTCTTAAGCATTACTTCAGAGAATAGAGATTATAAACATATTAATTGAATTTGCCAAGTCGGAAAATCTCGTTAGTTAACTATCCTAGGCTGCCAAATTGACACATTTTGTGTCAAAATGACACAATTTGATGTTGCGTGACACACTGACACATTCAGTAGAAATGATGACACAATCGACGCAAATGACACATTTTTCGATAAAAAATGACACAATCGACGAAAATGACACATTAAAAAAAAGGACATAATTTATCATTCAAGTCTTGTTTTGTAAATGGTAATAAGAGCAAAAGTAAAATTTCAGTTTTCTACCTCCAGAAAAGCTACAAATTAACGGAAGGGAATAGCACTACCTAACGGTGGCAGTAGTACACAAACAGTGCGGAATACATCACCATATTTAATATTTAAACCACGAAAAGAAAATAGCCATAGGTGGAAATTTCAAATCAAAATGCATGTTGAATATCCGAACTTAATTGGTTGCTTGATTGAGGATGTGATGTAGCCAACTGGTACGTACTTAATAGTAATAAGTAAACAGCGTGCAGGTTACCAAAGCTGTATGCTTAAGCAGCAACTCACATTTTTAAGAGTACAGGAGGGTATCCCAGTTCGGACAAGATTACAAATTTCAAGAGAAGTCTTTCCTTCAGAATAATCCTTAAAAAGGCACCAACAAATATGACAAAAATACTAGATTGAAGCTAGTTTCTAAATTTCTAACTGAATATACTTCTATTTTAAAACAAGATTACTTCATTCTAACCTTACCTTTTTTCACTTAAAAATGATGAAAAAGGTCAACAACATCCATTGCTTGAATTTGGATTTCCAGAGTAGTGATACTCGCATTCACAAACTCCTTTCTGGCTCAAGGGCAACCATGAAGTCTATCATAAAGTCTTTTGTCAAAACTGACATCTTAGAGTATGATGATGATTTGTCATACCCGTGATCTCAGGCTGTTTCAAGGAAATCTTTGAGATTTCTTTTGGTCCCAATACCGAAATACACGTGCTGAAATACAAGGATTTGATACCCTCGAATGATCTCAAACAGTTTAGGTTGAACTGCCTGCACTTCCTTGTAGAAGTTATCAAACAAATGAGGAAATGAATTGATCGTTCTGATTCCACTTTAAAAGTTCTGGCTTGTTTAGACTCAGTGACTGCTTTGAGCAGAAAAGTTGACACTCTAGTGGGACTGACTGGTCGGTCCAGCAGCTTACTTGGGAAACATGAAGGTAAAGTGGAAAGGCCAAATGGAATGTAATAGAGACTCAGTGGATCTTGATGAGTGAGCACATGGATGAGATTATCAGAACCATGGGAACTGAAATGTGTCCTTCGATCTTTTGGAAGACGTCATTGAATACGAAAGATGCTCAAGGCAAGCCACAGTTCGAAGAGGTGTCCCTTTTCATGCTAAATCTGTGTGTTCTTCCACATTCCAGTGCAGTTGCAGAATGTCAATTTTCAGTTCTATCAAATATAAAAACGAAACGAAAATAGATTTTCAGGTTTACCGACTCTTGAACATGCAACATATAATGGTCCATGGGAAAACAATCCGTATTCAGATCTATACCTCATGATTCTAATGATTGCCCTTGAGCTTTGTTGATGGTGATTGCTAATCGACCATTCCCTGAGTCGCCATCGTCATTTATATATCCCCCTGTGCACCCCGGCGTCCCCTTTGTAGTTATGTCCCTGTGTCCCGGTCGTCATTTATATTCCCTGTGTCCCGGTCGTCATTTGTGTCCCGGTGTTCCAGTCTGTGATTTCTCTTTGAGTGTCCCGGGCGTCATTTATATTCCTTGTGTCCCGGTGTCCCGGTCGTCATTTATATCCCCCTGTGCCCCCCGGCGTCCCCATTGTAGTTGTGTCCCTGTGTCCCGGTCGTCATTTATATTCCCTGTGTCCCGGTCGTCATTTGTATCCCGGTGTCCCGGTCTGTATATACATTCGTTTTTTAGTTTTGTTTTTCTCCTTTATTTTTTTTCCTTTTTTCTTTTTTTTCTTTTTTAGTTTATTTAGATTTTTTAGTTTTTTTATTAGTTTTTAGTTTTTTTGTAGTTTTTACCATTTTTTTAGTTTTTTTAGTTTTTTTTTTTACTTATGTCCTGGTCGTCATTTATACTCCCTGTGTCCCGGTCGTCATTTGTGTCTCGGTGCTTTGTTGATTGCTAATTTATATTATATTTATATTTATATTTTTTATATTTATTAATATTTTTTTAGTTTTCTTTTTCTCTTATTTTTCAGTTTTTTTCCTTTTTTTTAGTTTTTTCTTTTTTAGTTTTTAGTTTTTTGTTTTGTTTTTTACCTTTTTTTAGTTTTTTTAGTTTTTTTAGTTTTTTAGCTTTTTTAGTTTTTTTATTAGTTTTTAGTTTTTTTTTAGTTTTTGCCTTTTTTTAGTTTTTTCATTTTTTTTTTTTAGTTTTTAGTTTTTTACCTTTTTTTTAGTTTTTTTTAGTTTTTTAGCTTTTTTAGTTTTTTTTCTTTTTAGTTTTTTTTGTAGTTTTTACCTTTTTTAGTTTTTTTTTCTTCTTTTGTATTAGTGTGAAATAATTCAGACGTCATAGACACTCAGGAATAGCCAACTTCTCGACACGATAGACTCACTGATGCATGTAAAGCAGCCGGTCTCTCGTACGTCACGAACCGTGCACGACTGGGAAATTCCTTTCGGTATGCGGAGGAATTTTATGGCCTGGTACAAGGAGAAAGAAGAAGAGACCAATGAGCCCTAGATATAGCCAGGGTCGAATATACTTGAAGTTCTGGGGAGGGGGGTTTGTGTGTGAGAGGTTACCGAGTTGTTCAGTGCTTATATATCTGATATTCATCTGTAATTTTTGTCATTTGTAATTTCTCCTTTATTTTTCAGTTTTTTTCCTTTTTTTAGTTTTTTTCTTTTTTAGTTCTTTTAGTTTTTACCTTTTTTAGTTTTTTTTAGTTTTTTAGATGAAAATTTTTTTTAGTTTTTTTCCTTTTTTTCTTTTTAGTTTTTTATTGGTTTTTACCTTTTTTTAGCTTTTTTAGTTTTTTTCGTTTTTTCTTTTTACTTTTTTTTTAGTTTTTATCTTTTTTATTTTCTTTATTTTTATTCTTAATTTTATTAGTTTTCTTTTTCTCTTCTATTTTTCAGTTTTTTCCTTTTTTTTAAGTTTTTTTTTAGTTTTTGGTTTTTTTAGTTTTTTTTCCTTTTTTTCTTTTTAGTTTTTTATTGGTTTTTACCTTTTTTTTAGCTTTTTTAGTTTTTTTCGTTTTTTCTTTTTACTTTTTTTTAGTTTTTATGTTTTTTATTTTTTGTTATTTTATTCTTTTTTTGTTGTTTTTTAGATGAAAATTTTTTTTAGTTTTTTTCCTTTTTTCTTTTTAGTTTTTTATTGGTTTTTACCTTTTTTTTTTAGCTTTTTTAGTTTTTTTCGTTTTTTCTTTTTACTTTTTTTTTAGTTTTTATCTTTTTTATTTTTTTTATTTTTATTCTTAATTTTATTAGTTTTCTTTTTAGCTTCTATTTTTCAGTTTTTTCCTTTTTTTAAGTTTTTTTTTTAGTTTTTAGTTTTTTTAGTTTTTTTTCCTTTTTTTCTTTTTAGTTTTTTATTGGTTTTTACCTTTTTTTTAGCTTTTTTAGTTTTTTTCGTTTTTTCTTTTTACTTTTTTTTTAGTTTTTATCTTTTTTATTTTTTTTTATTTTATTCTTAATTTTATTAGTTTTCTTTTTCTCTTCTATTTTTCAGTTTTTTCCTTTTTTTAAGTTTTTTTTTAGTTTTTAGTTTTTTTTAGTTTTTTAGTTTTTTTAGTTTTTTTAGTTTTTTAGCTTTTTTATTTTTTTTATTAGTTTTTAGTTTTTTTTGTAGTTTTTGCCTTTTTTTAGTTTTTTCAGTTTTTTTTTTTTAGTTTTTAGTTTTTTACCTTTTTTGTGGATCGTCACCTGATCCACAGATCCACAGATCCACAGACAACTTATTTTTATATATATAGACTAGCTGTTGGGGTGGCGCTTCGCGCCACCCCAACACCTAGTTGGTGGGGGCGCTTCGCGCCCCCCCCAAGCCCCCCCGCGGGCGTAAGTCGTTACGCGCCATATTAGTTACGCGCCATTGTAGTTGTGTCCCTATGTCCCACCTGTGAATATAGATAGATATATATATATATATATATATATATATATATATATATATATATATATATATATATATATATATATATATATATATATATATATATATATATATATATATATATATATATATATATATATATATATATATATATATATATATCTATATATATAAAAATAAGTTGTCTGTCTGTGGATGTGTGGATGGATGTGTCAGGTGACGTCACCTGAAAAAACTGGATTAGGTGACGTCAAAACTGAAAAAACTAAAAAAAGGCAAAAACTACAAAAAAACTAAAAACTAATAAAAAAAATAAAAAAGCTAAAAAACTAAAAAAACTATAAAGGTAAAAACCAATAAAAAACTAAAAAAAAAACTGAAAAAACTAAAAAAAGGCAAAAACTACAAAAAAAAACTAAAAACTAATAAAAAAAGTAAAAAAGCTAAAAAACTAAAAAAACTAAAAAAACTAAAAAAAGGTAAAAAACTAAAAAAAATAAAAAATAAAAAAAAAATAAAAAAAAGGAAAAAACTGAAAAATAAGCTAAAATAAAGGTAAAAACCAATAAAAAACTAAAAAAAAAAAGGAAAAAACTAATAAATGACGACACTCAAAGAGAAAGCGACCAGGACAAAAGGAATGTTCGATTAGCAATCAACAAAGCACCGGGACACAGGGAGTATAAATGACGACCAGGACATAAGTAAAAAAAAAAAACTATCTATATATATAAAAATAAGTTGTCTGTGGATCTGTGGATCGTGGATCAGGTGACGTCACCTGAAAAAACTGGATCAGGTGACGTCAAAACTGAAAAAACTAAAAAAAGGCAAAAACTACAAAAAAAACTAAAAACTAATAAAAAAAAATAAAAAAGCTAAAAAACTAAAAAAACTAAAAAAAGGCAAAAACTACAAAAAAAAACTAAAAACTAATAAAAAAGCTAAAAAACTAAAAAAACTAAAAAAAAGGCAAAAACTACAAAAAAACTAAAAACTAATAAAAAAAATAAAAAAGCTAAAAAACTAAAAAAACTAAAAAAAGGTAAAAAACTAAAAAATAAATAACGACCGGGACACAGGGACACAACTACAACGGGGACACCGGGGGAAACAGGGGGATATAAATGACGACCGGGACAAAAAAACTAAAAAGAAATAAAAACTAAAAACTAATAAAAAAAACTAAAAAATCTAAAAATCTAAATAAGCTAAAAAAGAAAAAAAAGGAAAAAAATAAAGGAGAAAAACAAAACTAAAAAACGAATGTATATACAGACCGGGACACCGGGATACAAATGATGACCGGGACCCGGGACACAGGGAATATAATTGACGACCGGGACACAGGGACACAACTACAACGGGGACACCGGGGGAAACAGGGGGATAACCTGACAATCTATTTATATGCAAAGACAATGGGACAGCAAAGAATGTTGTATATTCGCAAGTTTTACGTAGTTAAAACCATATATATATATATATATTTCTATATTCACAGGTGGGACATAGGGACACAACTACAATGGCGCGTAACTATTATGGCGCGTAACGACTTACGCGCGCGGGGGGCTTGGGGGGGCGCGAAGCGCCCCCACCAACTAGGTGGGGGTGGCGAAGCGCCACCCCAACAGCTAGTATATATATATATATATATATATATATATATATATGTTTTTAACTACGTAAAACTTGCGAATATACAACATTCTTTGCTGTCCCATTGTCTGTGCATATAAATAGATTTTCAGGTTTACCGACTCTTGAACATGCAACATATAATGGTCCATGGGAAAACAATCCGTATTCAGATCTATACCTCATGATTCTAATGATTGCCCTTGAGCTTTGTTGATGGTGATTGCTAATCGACCATTCCCTGAGTCGCCATCGTCATTTATATATCCCCCTGTGCACCCCGGCGTCCCCTTTGTAGTTATGTCCCTGTGTCCCGGTCGTCATTTATATTCCCTGTGTCCCGGTCGTCATTTGTGTCCCGGTGTTCCAGTCTGTGATTTCTCTTTGAGTGTCCCGGGCGTCATTTATATTCCTTGTGTCCCGGAGACCAATGAGCCCTAGATATAGCCAGGGTCGAATATACTTGAAGTTCTGGGGAGGGGGGTTTGTGTGTGAGAGGTTACCGAGTTGTTCAGTGCTTATATATCTGATATTCATCTGTAATTTTTAGTACAAATATGCGATTGATTTTGGCTTACAGTTTTCTTCGGCCTTTAGGTACATTAGAAGTACGATTGTAACCGTTAAGAAAGGAAGACGGCTTAGTAGTATTGTTGGTTCAAGCTAAGTTTCAATGAGGGCACAATGAACCACAGACAAATTGATAGACAGATAGTTGGAACTGTTTTTCTGGGAACTAAGTTCCGATTGCCGAGTCAAAGTGACATACTGTACAAGAGAAGAAAAGTAGGCACAAAGCATATTAAAACAAAAAGAAGCGTGGTCAGGCGTTATACTTCATTTTTACGAATTTCTTCTCGTTTAAATCCAGGTCTCGGACAAGTTTTATGCTTGCAAACTAAGAAGCTCAAAGGCACCTGCTGTGGTCTTGTATTTTTCTATTTTGAAGGCGTCAACTAAAGCTTAGCTTATTACGATTACAACGTCATGCGACAAGTCTTTAATTTACTGCTGGAATTGATTGTCCCTAAAACTTTTACAAATGTAAACTTGCCTCATTGGCCGCCAAGGCACAAATTATAGTGTGTAACATCAATTTAATCAAATGTTCCTATTACTTATATGACGTCATAAAAACGTCTCGATCCCAAGATAATAGTTTTAGGTTAAGTTTACTTTTTTTTAACTGATTTGGAAAATATTATATATTTAAAATTCTAAATAAAGATTTGACAATTAAATATGTTACCAGTTGTAGCAAAAAATATGACACACTTTGTGACACATTATGGAATCTGAGATGACACAAAAAGCACATTTTCGGAAAAAATATTTACAATTTTTGAAAGCTGACTAGACCTGAGGGTAATTAATTTACTATCAGAAGTTAGCTGCTGTGAATTTCAAAATAAAGTAATCAAAGAAATCTAGGCAATCGAACTATCACCATACTTTACTTGAGATTGGCCAACTGGTATATTATGGTTATGAGCTGCACAATGTTGCCAACAGCGGTGCACTTGTGCCATATTGGTACATTTCACCTCTAAATGTACAATCACAAATTTCCTAGTACATTTTACAAAATATAATATAGTAAGATTTGACTGGAGGTCAGAATGTAGCGTGCGGAGGGAATTGTATTTCTTTTCTTTCTCTTCTAAATTTTTAAGTTTTCATTTACACATTTATTTAAGTGCCTGCTGTAGTCTTCTTGTGATCATAGTATAGCTTGAAGCAACACAGCCATCTGTACGGTAAGTACAGAATAGGTGGAAGGCGTAAAAAAATCTGAAATTTTACTCAAAAGAAACATGACATTGATAGTTTACCGCGATGTGTTTATCTAATTAATGGAAATCACTGAGCCTAGACAATCGAACTAGGTATGCATACAACAAAAGAAAATACAGGGACTTCAACCCAAGAGGCACTAGAGCAAATTATAACCATATGAAGAAGCAATAGGCTGAGTCATTCACAAATTCTCAAGGCTCAAATAGTGGGAGCCATGGGTTGCCTAAAACAATTTGTTGGAATGAAAATCTCAGCTGTAAATTAAACATACAACAAAAGAAAATACATGGAATTCATCCCAAGAGGCACTAGAGCAAATTATAACCATATGAAGAAGCAATAGGCTAAGTCATTCACAAATCCTCAAGGCTCAAATTGTGGGAGCCATGGGTTGCCTAAAACAATTTGTTGGAATGAAAATCTCAGCTGTAAATTTTTTTTTTTCCAATTAGATGAATCCATTCCCTTGAAACAAGACATGGTGCCCCAACATTATAAATATGAGTTTAATATTATGGTGCCTCAATATTGCTGGTTTGCATATCTAAAAACGAGAGATTTTGTATGACTGGAAAGGTTACAAAAAATCGATTGGAAAGCACATAGCCTGATATAGGCTCATTTTGTTTTAATCCAAGAAGTTCCTATGACGCTAGATTTTGTTTCTTGGCGATTAAAAAATTTCCTTCTAAAACTGATAGAATCCCTGCTTTGTTATGTAAGCCAAACAAACTGACTTCTGTTAAACCTTAGTAAGAAATATAAAGATACCTTTATATTATAAAAAATGGGAATAATAAAATATGGGAATTCAGGTCCAATTTTACAATGTAACTAATTGCGAACAAAAAAAAAAACAAAAAAAAACTGATTCTTGGCCTATGCATAAGGCTGGACACCCTATGCCAAATGCTGGATAGCTGTTGGTACCCTATCCTGACCTACCTCACTAAAGATGGATTATGATTGGTTATTTTCCGAGCTTAACTCAAATCATCAATAAGATATGGCTATTCAGTCCAATTTTACAATTTGAATAATTGCTTACACAAAAACTGAAACAATGAAGTTAATAAAACCTAAATAACATTGGCATTGTTTCAAGGTGGCATTTCAATTAAAATAGCAAGAGAAAATGTCTTGAAGTGAATTTTTGTGGAGGGGGGGGTCACTAACTCCCGATTTGGGGAAAGCCTATGTCAAATGCTGGGTATATCTACCGTCTATACCAAATGCTGTATACCAGGACCCAATAAAATACTGACGATTTGATTTAAGGTCACACTGTTTTCTGTTCTTGGGTGAATTCATGATGAAAATGCTGATCCTACCTCATTTGTCTGCTTGTGCTGAGAGGACTTTTTCTGCTGTCAATCCAACAAGACCAATATGAGAAAAAACTCGGCTCTACTACCCTGAATGGTCCTCTGGGTGCTAAGAGAGCTGTTACCAAGGACTGGCAGCCCCCAATGAGCATGGTGACACACCCTAACTCGAGAAGGACTGGATAAGGATATAAGAAATCTTCTGTTGCAAGTGGCGTTACGGTTTCTCACTCGGATGATGACCTTCAGTGCCATAGAGGCTTTCGATTGCAGTTTATGTCCGCCCGTCAGCCTCTCCACGTTTTACTTGCAGTTCTTGTTTCTTGTTTTTTTGTTTTTTTTTTATCTGGAATAAGTCAAAGTTCCTCGAATGTACTTAATTGGTTGTATTTTGTATGTTATACTTAAATTTGAGCCTATATTTGGACATGTCAGTTTTGCGTGTTGCGCGTAACGCCACGTGCTAAAAAATTGACATGGTACTATTTTTTAATCAGTGGTACAGTTCTCCTATCAGCCGTTTATTTATTTGAACTGCTTTATCGCAAAGAATTTATTGCCTCATTAAAATCTAATATTTCTTTCGTTATATAACGGAACTGTAATCTCAGTATTCCACCCGGTAGTATCGTCATATTCTTTGACTTCATAATAATTCTGCTTGTATCATAGGCGGCGCTTTGCCTAAGTAAAGACCAGTGTACACAGTGTGTTATTATTTTTTTTTTCTTTAGACAACTAGACAAGGGCACCTCGTATACCAAAAGTGATCATAAAAACTTCAAAATGGGCTTATTGGATTAGAAATTAAAATGCCAAGGGCTCTTTTTGATAGTCAATTGTGGTTACAGGGCAACCAGCCCCTCCCCGTCACCATGTCCATCATTTCTCAAAACACATTAAATCAAATTTTTAGGCAGCCAGTTTGCTCAACGTAGTTGAAAGGCCTAGCAATTCTGTCTTTGAGGATGATAATACCCCAATTGCCCTCAGGGCAAGGGTTGTAAGTTATGCCCTGGAGCCATTCAAGTTTTTGTAGAAAGACTGGTCGTATAGCCTTTGGAGTGGACTCATTTGATTAAAAATAAAAACTTATAGTCCCCTTTTTAAGAGTCAGAGAACACCTGCTCTTCCTTCCCCAGCTGCCGTATTTTCCAAAAATGTATGTAATAAAAATTTTGAGATAATCTATTTGTTAATCTAACAAAACTGACTCGTTACCTAAGTAACCTAACTAACTTTGATAACTTAAACAAGATTTGGGAGGAAGAATCAGGTATATGCTTCAACTGTTGGAATTACAAGTAAATTTGGTTTCTACGTCATCTTTGTGAAGACAATGGCTCTGATTTTTATTTGACTGTTAGAGAAAGTAATTCTTCATTTGAAAACACTATATGTGATATTGCTCCAAATAATTAAATTGAAACATGTGAATTTTAAAATATGAATGAAAACAGTGTCATTGATTTCATAAAGAGATACAATAAGAATGAAGTTACACTATATTGTAGTAAATTGTGACTCTTATTTTGCGCATCAAGATCAACATACAGTGAACTCAGATGATCTACTGCCATTGGTTGTTCTCGACTGTTATCTATACATAGAAGAAGAAATCTAAGGAGGTGAAAAAAAAATCATTTTTATGTATATATGAAGTTTTTATTAATAAACAAATTTACAAACATTTTTAGAACATTTTATTAGTAGGGGATTTAAATTTGCATTATATAGGTTTGAAAATATATTTTCCATTAGGAAATTATCCAGGAGAGGATTTTCTACGTAAATGTTGAGAAATTCATTCTAAGTATAGCCACAACATCGTGGCATATATATATATCTTCTATATATATATATCTATATATATAAAAATAAGTTGTCTGTCTGTGGATGTGTGGATGGGTCAGGTGACGTCACCTGAAAAAACTGGATCAGGTGACGTCAAAACTGAAAAAACTAAAAAAAGGCAAAAACTACAAAAAAAACTAAAAACTAATAAAAAAAATAAAAAAGCTAAAAAACTAAAAAAACTATAAAGGTAAAAACCAATAAAAAACTAAAAAAAAAACTGAAAAAACTAAAAAAAGGCAAAAACTACAAAAAAAAACTAAAAACTAATAAAAAAAGTAAAAAAGCTAAAAAACTAAAAAAACTAAAAAAACTAAAAAAAGGAAAAAAACTAAAAAAAATAAAAAATAAAAAAAAACTAAAAAAAAGGAAAAAACTGAAAAATAAGCTAAAATAAAGGTAAAAACCAATAAAAAACTAAAAAGAAAAAAAGGAAAAAACTAATAAATGACGACACTCAAAGAGAAAGCGACCAGGACAAAAGGAATGTTCGATTAGCAATCAACAAAGCACCGGGACACAGGGAGTATAAATGACGACCAGGACATAAGTAAAAAAAAAAACTATCTATATATATAAAAATAAGTTGTCAAACTAAAAAAAGGCAAAAACTACAAAAAAAACTAAAAACTAATAAAAAAGCTAAAAAACTAAAAAAACTAAAAAAAAGGCAAAAACTACAAAAAAACTAAAAACTAATAAAAAAATAAAAAAGCTAAAAAACTAAAAAAACTAAAAAAACTAAAAAAAGGTAAAAAACTAAAAAAACTAAAAACTAAAAAAAACTAAAAAAAAGGAAAAAACTGAAAAATAAGCTAAAATAAAGGTAAAAACCAATAAAAAACTAAAAAAAAAAACTGAAAAAACTAAAAAAAGGCAAAAACTACAAAAAAACTAAAAACTAATAAAAAAAGTAAAAAAGCTAAAAAACTAAAAAAACTAAAAAAACTAAAAAAACTAAAAAAAGGTAAAAAACTAAAAAAAATAAAAAATAAAAAAAAACTAAAAAAAAAGGAAAAAACTGAAAAATAAGCTAACATAAAGGTAAAAACCAATAAAAACTAAAAAGAAAAAAAGGAAAAAACTAAAAAAAATTTTCATCTAAAAAACTAAAAAAAACTAAAAAAGGTAAAAACTAAAAGAACTAAAAAAGAAAAAAAATAAATGACGACACTCAAAGAGAAAGCGACCAGGACAAAAGGAATGTTCGATTAGCAATCAACAAAGCACCGGGACATAGGGAGTATAAATGACGACCAGGACATAAGTAAAAAAAAATTAACAAAACTAAAAAGAAGGTAAAAACTACAAAAAAACTAAAAAGAAAAAAAAACTAAAAACTAATAAAAAAACTAAAAAATCTAAAAATCTAAATAAACTAAAAAAGAAAAAAAAAGGAAAAAAATAAAGGAGAAAAACAAAACTAAAAAACGAATGTATATACAGACCGGTACACCGGGATACAAATGACGACCGGGACACAGGGAATATAAATGACGACCGGGACACAGGGACACAACTACAACGGGGACACCGGGGGAAACAGGGGGATATAAATGACGACCGGGACAAAAAAACTAAAAAGAAAAAAAACTAAAAACTAATAAAAAAACTAAAAAATCTACAAATCTAAATAAGCTAAAAAAGAAAAAAAAAGGAAAAAAATAAAGGAGAAAAACAAAACTAAAAAACGAATGTATATACAGACCGGGACACCGGGATACAAATGACGACCGGGACACAGGGAATATAAATGACGACCGGGACACAGGGACACAACTACAACGGGGACACCGGAGGAAACAGGGGGATGTAAATGACGACCGGGACACCGGGACAGGGAATGGTCGATTAGCAATCACCATCAACAAAGCTCAAGGGCAATCATTAGAATCATGAGGTATAGATCTGAATACAGATTGTTTTCCCATGGACCATTATATGTTGCATGTTCAAGAGTCGGTAAACCTGACAATCTATTTATATGCAAAGACAATGGGACAGCAAAGAATGTTGTATATTCGCAAGTTTTACGTAGTTAAAACCATATATATATATATCTATATTCACAGGTGGGACATAGGGACACAACTACAATGGCGCGTAACTATTATGGCGCGTAACGACTTACGCGCGCGGGGGGGCTTGGGGGGGGGCGCGAAGCGCCCCCACCAACTAGGTGTTGGGGTGGCGCGAAGCGCCACCCCAACAGCTAGTATATATATATATATATATATATATATATATATATATATATATATATATATATATATAGGTAAAGGATACGGCATTAGACTTTACAGTCCGTACCGGCGGTGCTGATCTCCGTTTCTTGGGCCTTCAGCCAGGAAGTGCAATGGGGGGCTGGGGGCCAGCCATCCTGTGCTTTCGCACAAACTTCCTGTTTACCTTTCCCAGATTTCTCCAGGTACCCATTTAGAACTGGGTTGACTCTGGCTAATCTTACGGAGTCTCGCCACTGACCCCCGTCCCAAACTGAAGAATTGGGTACATCGGGATTCGAATCCGCGTCCTCTCAGACAAGGGATCCCGAATCCAGGGCACCAACCCACTCGGCCAGGACGGCTCAATATATAATCTATATATATAAAAATAAGTTGTCTGTCTGTGTGTCTGTCTGTCTGTCAGGTGACGTCATGTTTCTGTGTCGACTGACGTCATGAAGTTAGTTGTTGTCATTTTTGCTATGACGGTGACGTCATTAAAGATATTTAAGACATGCGTTCACGGAAAAATGTTTAATTGTAAAATGACTGAAGAACCTACAATGGCAACAGCCGAGGGAGCTGCTCAAAGAGTCTATGCCAAAAAACTTGCTGCTGATAGAGAAAGTAAGAAAAGAAAGTGTGCCGAGGAATCACAAGAACAGCAAGAAAACAGGCTTGCAGCTGATAGAGAAAGTAAGAAAAGAAAGCGTGCCGAGGAATCACAAGAACAGCAAGAAAACAGGCTTGCGGCTAAAGAACGCAAAACCGCGCAGCTAGATGAAAATCCACCTGGAAAGCGAGAGTCAAAACATATCAAAACTGAAAATGATAGCGATGATGATTGGGTTTGGGATTTTGACTTGGATAAGGTCATCAATGCCTACCAGATCTAAGTTAAAAAACAGAGGTTCGGCGATATGTACTTCATAGTGACGCTGAAAAATAAAGAAGAAAAAATAACTGAAAAAATGTAAAAAACTAAAAAAAAACTAAAAAGAAAAAACAGTCAAAGATAAATTACAGACCGGGACACAAATGACGACCGACAGAGAGGGAATATAAATGACGACCGGGACCCTCAAAGAAAAATTACAGACTGGGACACCCAGACACAAATTACGACCGGGAATATAAATGACGACCGGGACACAGGGACACAACTACAACGGGGACGCCGGGGGCACAGGCGGGATATATAATTGACGACTGAGACACAGGGATTGTTTGAATAGAAATTACAGACCAGGACACCGGGACACAAATGACGACCGGGACACTGGGACACAGGGAATATAAATGACGACCGGGACACTCAAAGAGAAATTACAAACTGGGACACCAGGACACAAATGACGACCGGGACACAGGGAATATAAATGTTATTTATATGCACAGACAATGGGACAGCGAAGAATGTTGTATATTCGCATGTTTAACGTAGTTAAAAATATATATTTATATCTATCTCTATTCACAGGTGAGACACAGGGACAAAGCTACAATGGCGCGTAACTAATATGGCGCGTAACGACTTACGCGCGCGGGGGGGCTTGGGGGGGCACGAAGCGCCCCACCAACTAGGTGTTGAGGTGGCGCGAAGCGCCACCCCAACAGCTAGTATAGATATATAAAAATAAGTTGTCTGTCTGTGGATCTGTCAGGTGACGTCATGTTTCTGTGTCGACTGACGTCATGTTTTCGACTGACGAAATTACAGACCGGGACATCGTGACACAAATGACGACCGGGACACCGGCACATAGGGAATATAAATGACGACCGGGACACAAGGAATGTTCGATTAGCAATCACCATCAACAAAGCACCGGGACACAAATGACGACCGGGACACAGGGAGTATAAATGACGACCAGGACATAAGTAAAAAAAAAATTAAAAACTAAAAAAAAGGTAAAAACTACAAAAAAAATAAAAAGAAAAAAAACTAAAAATTAATAAAAAACTAAAAAAGCTAAAAAGAACTAAAAAAGAAAATAAAATGAAAAAGGAAAAAAAATGAAAAAAAGGAGAAAAACAAAACTAAAAAAAAGAAAAAAAAACTAAAAAAAGGTAAAAAACTAAAACCTAAAAAAAGACCAATTCAAAAACGAATGTATATACAGACTGGGACACAGATGACGACCGGTACACCGGGACATCACGACCGGGACACAGGGACACAACTACAACAGGGACGCCGGGGGGCTCAGGGGGATATATAAATGACGATGGCGATACAGGGAATCGTCGATTAGCAATCACCATCAACAAAGCTCAAGGGCAATCATTAGAATCATGAGGTATAGATCTGAATACGGATTGTTTTCCCATGGACCATTATATGTTGCATGTTCAAGAGTCGTTAAACCTGACATTCTATTTATATGCACAGACAATGGGACAGCAAAGAATGTTGTATATTCGCAAGTTTTACGTAGTTAAAAACATATATATACATATATATATATATATATATATATATATATATATATATATATATATATATATATATATATATATATATATATATATATATATATATATATATATATATATATATATATAAATAAGTTGTCTGTCTGTGTGTCTGTCTGTCTGTCAGGTGACGTCATGCTTCTGTGTCGACTGACGTCATGAAGTTAGTTGTCGTCATTTTTGCTATGACGGTGACGTCATTAAAGATATTTAAGACATGCGATCACGGAAAAATGTTTAATTGTAAAATGACTGAAGAACCTACAATGGCAACAGCCGAGGAGCTGCTCAAAGAGTCTATGCCAAAAAACTTGCTGCTGATAGAGAAAGTAAGAAAAGAAAGTGTGCCGAGGAATCACAAGAACAGCAAGAAAACAGGCTTGCAGCTGATAGAGAAAGTAAGAAAAGGAAGCGTGCCGAGGAATCACAAGAACAGCAAGAAAACAGGCTTGCGGCTAAAGAACGCAAAACCGCGCAGCTAGATGAAAATCCACCTGGAAAGCGAGAGTCAAAACATATCAAAACTGAAAATGATAGCGATGATGATTGGGTTTGGGATTTTGACTTGGATAAGGTCATCAATGCCTACCAGATTTAAGTTAAAAAACAAAGGTTCGGCGATATGTACTTCATAGTGACGCTGAAAAATAAAGAAGAAAAAAAAACTGAAAAAATGTAAAAAACTAAAAAAAACTAAAAAGAAAAAACACTCAAAGATAAATTACAGACCGGGACACAAATGACGACCGACAGATAGGGAATATAAATGACGACCGGGAACCTCAAAGAAAAATTACAGACTGGGACACCCGGACACAAATCACGACCGGGAATATAAATGACGACCGGGACACAGGGACACAACTACAAAGGGGACGCCGGGGGCACAGGCGGGATATATAATTGACAACTGAGACACAGGGATTGTTTGAATAGAAATTACAGACCGGGACACCGGGACACAAATGACGACCGGGACACTGGGACACAGGGAATATAAATGACGACCGGGACACTCAAAGAGAAATTACAAACTGGGACACCAGGACACAAATGACGACCGGGACACAGGGAATATGAATGCCATTTATATGCACAGACAATGGGACAGTGAAGAATGTTGTATATTCGCATGTTTTACGTAGTTAAAAATATATATTTATATCTATCTCTATTCACAGGTGGGACACAGGGACACAGCTACAATGGCGCGTAACTAATATGGCGCGTAACGACTTACGCGCGCGGGGGGCCTGTGGGGGGCGCGAAGCACCCCACCAACTAGATGTTGGGGTGGCGCGAAGCGCCAACCCAACATGTCGTCATTTCGTCATGAAGTTAGTTGTCGTCATGTTTGTTATGACGATGACGTCATTAAAAGTATTTAAGAAAATCGTTCAAAGACAAATTTTTAATTGTAAGAAGATCGTGGAAGGAAAAATGTTCAATTGTAAAATGACTGAATAACCTACAATGGCAACAGTCGAGGAAGCTGCTCAAAGAGTCTATGCTAAAAAACTTGCGGCTGATAGAGAAAGTAAGAAAAGAAAGCGTGCCGAGGAATCACAAGAGCAGCAAGAAAACAGGCTTGCGGCTGATAGAGAAAGTAAGAACAGAAAGAGTGCCGAGGAATCACAATATGTATGTATATGTATATGTATATATATATATATATATATATATATATATATATATATATATATATATATATATATATATATATATATATATATATATCTATATATATAAAAATAAGT
>NW_027064578.1:0-25435 GCF_032884065.1 Artemia franciscana
ATAAAAAAAAAAAATAAAGAAAGAAAGAAACCCTCAATCGTATCCTTTTCTTCAGCAGAAAAATAAAAAGACCTAAATAATCATACTTAAATATTTAATAATTAAAAAAAAATAATCTATAAATATAAAAATAAGTTGTTTGTGTGTTATGTCTGTTACACTATGTCTGTTACGCCAGATTATGAAAAATAAAGAAGAAAAAGAAAACAAACTAAAATATAAAACCTGGGAATTGCATAAATATTTCGACATATTTTGACAATAGATTAAAGTAATTCGAAAACCTTAAAACAGATACTTAAAATTAAGAGGTTTATTATAAATTGTTGAGCTTTAGCAAGCTTGGCACGTAAAAAGGAATTTTTACTATAGATCTCAAAATGACACAAGAAACAGCCGAGGAAGCTGCTCAAATAGTTAATTCAAAGAGAAATTAAATTAAAAAAAACAAGTTTTTTCAACTGAAAGTAAGTAGTGACATCAAAACTTAAAACGCACAGAAATTACTTCGTATATGAAAGAGGCTGCTTCCTCATCAACGCCCCGCTCTTTACGCTAAAGTTTGACTCTTTCTCTCAATTCTTCTTTCTAAAACAGTAAAAAACTTTAGCGTAAAGAGCGGGGCGTTGATGAGGAAGCAGCCTCTTTCATATACGAAGTAATTTCTGTGCGTTTTAAGTTTTGATGTCACTCCTTACTTTCAGTTGAAAAAACTTGTTTTTTTTAATTTAATTTCTGAACGTTTTTGAATCAATGCATGTTTTGATTTTGGCTCTCCGCAGAGGAATAATCAAAACGAAATTTGCACATTTTTTTTTTTTTTTGGCTCAATGGCTTTCTCATAACTTTGATCGAATGATTTTGAGAAAAAAAGAGCGGGGGACGAAGCCTAGTTGCCCCCAGATTTTTTGGTTAATTATAAAGGCAACTAGAACTTTTAATTTTTTACGAATCTTTTTATTGGTAAAAGATTTACGTAACTTATAAATTAGCTTACGTAAAGAACTTTTGTATTCTCATGTTTTTATTACATATATGAGGGGATTCGCCCCATCGTCAGTACCTCGCTCTGTACACTAAAGCTTAAATTTTATCCCAATTCATTAAGAATGACCCCCTGAATCACAAAAGCCGTAGAATAAGTAGTTGAAATTACCGAAAATACTTTAGCGTAAAGAGCGAGGTATTAGAAGGAGGTGAGCCCCTCATATGGGTAATAATTTCTGTTTGTTTTAAGTTTTATTGCTGTTCCTTACTTCCAGCTGAAAAAACTTTTTCACTTTTATTTTTTAATTGTTTTTTTTTAAATAATGCTAGTAAATCCTGCTCTCCCTTCATGGAAATTTTCTTCTCCCATTACAAATTCTCGAAGGAAAGTTCCCCCAGCATATCCCCCTCTTCTCAACCCCTCCCCCAAACCAAAAAAATCCTCCTGAAAACGCCTGTATACTTCCCAATAACCCATACTATATATAAGCACAGGTCAAAGTTTGTAACTTGTTGCCCCTCCCACGGGGACTGTGGGGGAGTAAGTCGTCCCCAAAGACATAGTTATAAGGTTTTTTGACTACGCTGAATAAAATGGCTATCTCAGAATTTTGATCCGTTGACTTTGGGAAAATAATTAGCGTGGGAGGGGGCCTAGGTGCCCTCCAATTTTTTTGGTCACTTAAAAAAGGCACTAGAACTTTCATTTCCGTTAGAATGAGCCCTCTTGCAGCATTCTAGGACAACTGGGTCGATACGATCACCCCTGGGGAAAAAAACAAAAAAAAAAACAAAAAAACAAAAAAAACAAATAAAAACGCATCCGTGATCTGCCTTCTGGCAAAAAATGCAAAATTCCACATTTTTGTAGATAGGAGCTCAAAACTTCTACAGCAGGGTTCTCTGATACGCTGAATATGATGGTGTGATTTTCACTAAGATTTTATGACTTTTAGGGGGCGTTTCCCCTATTTTCTAAAATAACGCAAATTTCCTCAGGCTCGTAACTTTTGATGGGTAAGACTAAACTTGATGAAACTTATATATTAAAAACCAGCATTAAAATGCGATTCTTTTGATGTAGCTATTGGTATCAAAATTCCATTTTTTAGAGTTTTGGTTACTATTGAGCCGGGTCGCTCCTTACTACAGTTCGTTACCACGAACTGTTTGATTTTAGATATAATCCTACAATGGCAGAACAAACAGCCGAGGAATCTGCTCAAAGGGTTAATGCCAAAAGGCTTGCGGCTAAAGAATGCAAAACCGCGCAGTTAGATATATATATATATATATATATATATATATATATATATATATATATATACTAGCTGTTGGGGTGGCGCTTCGCGCCACCCCAACACCTAGTTGGTGGGGGCGCTTCGCGCCCCCCCCCAAGCCCCCCCGCGCGCGTAAGTCGTTACGCGCCATAATAGTTACGCGCCATTGTAGTTGTGTCCCTATGTCCCACCTGTGAATATAGATAGATATATATATATATATATATATATATATATATATATATATATATATATATATATATATATATATATATATATATATATATATATATATATATATATATATATATATATATGGTTTTAACTACGTAAAACTTGCGAATATACAACATTCTTTGCTGTCCCATTGTCTTTGCATATAAATAGATTGTCAGGTTTACCGACTCTTGAACATGCAACATATAATGGTCCATGGGAAAACAATCTGTATTCAGATCTATACCTCATGATTCTAATGATTGCCCTTGAGCTTTGTTGATGGTGATTGCTAATCGACCATTCCCTGTCCCGGTGTCCCGGTCGTCATTTACATCCCCCTGTTTCCCCCGGTGTCCCCGTTGTAGTTGTGTCCCTGTGTCCCGGTCGTCATTTATATTCCCTGTGTCCCGGTCGTCATTTGTATCCCGGTGTCCCGGTCTGTATATACATTCGTTTTTTAGTTTTGTTTTTCTCCTTTATTTTTTTCCTTTTTTTTTCTTTTTTAGCTTATTTAGATTTTTAGATTTTTTAGTTTTTTTATTAGTTTTTAGTTTTTTTTCTTTTTAGTTTTTTTGTCCCGGTCGTCATTTATATCCCCCTGTTTCCCCCGGTGTCCCCGTTGTAGTTGTGTCCCTGTGTCCCGGTCGTCATTTATATTCCCTGTGTCCCGGTCGTCATTTGTATCCCGGTGTACCGGTCTGTATATACATTCGTTTTTTAGTTTCGTTTTTCTCCTTTATTTTTTTCCTTTTTTTTTCTTTTTAGTTTATTTAGATTTTTAGATTTTTTAGTTTTTTTATTAGTTTTTAGTTTTTTTTTCTTTTTAGTTTTTTTGTAGTTTTTACCTTCTTTTTAGTTTTGTTAATTTTTTTTTTTACTTATGTCCTGGTCGTCATTTATACTCCCTGTGTCCCGGTGCTTTGTTGATTGCTAATCGAACATTCCTTTTGTCCTGGTCGCTTTCTCTTTGAGTGTCGTCATTTATTTTTTTCTTTTTTAGTTCTTTTAGTTTTTACCTTTTTTAGTTTTTTTTAGTTTTTTAGATGAAAATTTTTTTTAGTTTTTTCCTTTTTTTCTTTTTAGTTTTTTATTGGTTTTTACCTTTATGTTAGCTTATTTTTCAGTTTTTCCTTTTTTTTTAGTTTTTTTTTATTTTTTATTTTTTTAGTTTTTTACCTTTTTTTAGTTTTTTTAGTTTTTTTAGTTTTTTTAGTTTTTAGCTTTTTTACTTTTTTATTAGTTTTTAGTTTTTTTGTAGTTTTTGCCTTTTTTTTAGTTTTTTCATTTTTTTTTTTAGTTTTTTATTGGTTTTTACCTTTATTTTAGCTTATTTTTCAGTTTTTTCCTTTTTTTTAGTTTTTTTTTTAGTTTTTAGTTTTTTTAGTTTTTTACCTTTTTTTAGTTTTTTTAGTTTTTTTAGTTTTTTAGCTTTTTTATTTTTTTATTAGTTTTTAGTTTTTTTTGTAGTTTTTGCCTTTTTTTTATTTTTTTAGTTTTTTAGCTTTTTTATTAGTTTTTAGTTTTTTTTGTAGTTTTTGCCTTTTTTTAGTTTTTTTAGTTTTTTAGCTTTTTTATTTTTTTGATTAGTTTTTAGTTTTTTTTGTAGTTTTTGCCTTTTTTAGTTTTTTCAGTTTTGACGTCACCTGATCCAGTTTTTTCAGGTGACGTCACCTGATCCACGATCCACAGATCCACAGACAACTTATTTTTATATATATAGATAGTTTTTTTTTTTTTACTTATGTCCTGGTCGTCATTTATACTCCCTGTGTCCCGGTGCTTTGTTGATTGCTAATCGAACATTCCTTTTGTCCTGGTCGCTTTCTCTTTGAGTGTCGTCATTTATTTTTTTCTTTTTTAGTTCTTTTAGTTTTTACCTTTTTTAGTTTTTTTTAGTTTTTTAGATGAAAATTTTTTTTAGTTTTTTCCTTTTTTTCTTTTTAGTTTTTTATTGGTTTTTACCTTTATTTTAGCTTATTTTTCAGTTTTTTCCTTTTTTTTAGTTTTTTTTTATTTTTTATTTTTTTTAGTTTTTTACCTTTTTTTAGTTTTTTTAGTTTTTTTAGTTTTTTAGCTTTTTTACTTTTTTTATTAGTTTTTAGTTTTTTTTTGTAGTTTTTGCCTTTTTTTAGTTTTTTCAGTTTTTTTTTTAGTTTTTTATTGGTTTTTACCTTTTTTTTAGCTTATTTTTCAGTTTTTTCCTTTTTTTTTAGTTTTTTTTAGTTTTTAGTTTTTTTAGTTTTTTACCTTTTTTTAGTTTTTTTAGTTTTTTTAGTTTTTTAGCTTTTTTATTTTTTTTATTAGTTTTTAGTTTTTTTTGTAGTTTTTGCCTTTTTTTAGTTTTTTTAGCTTTTTAGCTTTTTTATTAGTTTTTAGTTTTTTTTGTAGTTTTTGCCTTTTTTTAGTTTTTTTAGTTTTTTAGCTTTTTTATTTTTTTTATTAGTTTTTAGTTTTTTTTTGTAGTTTTTGCCTTTTTTTAGTTTTTTCAGTTTTGACGTCACCTGATCCAGTTTTTTCAGGTGACGTCACCTGATCCATCCACAGACAGACAGACAACTTATTTTTATATATATAGATATATATATATATATATATATATATATATATATATATATATATATATATATATATATATATATATATATATATATACTACTACTACTACTACTACTACTAATAACTTACTGCAGCACCAAGCCGCCTGAGGCCAACACAGCTACGCACGCTCCTCCTCCAACCTAATCTATTTAAAGCCTCCCTCTTTACACCCTCCCAGGAAGTTCCCATTTCCTTTAAATCCTTATTTATGACATCCTCCCAACCCAGACAAGGACGACCTGCTTTCCGTGTAGCCCCAGACGGTTGGCCAAAAAGGACAATCTTCGGTAATCTGTCATCCTTCATCCGTAGAACGTGGCCTAGCCATCTCAACCTTTCTTTCATTATAGCCCCAGAAAGCGGGATTGAACCACACTTTTCGTACAACCTACTGTTTGAAATACGGTCAGTCAGCCGGGTACCCAGAACAATCCGTAGGCAATTTCTCTGGAAAACATCTAGTAAATTTTCATCTGCTTTTCGGAGTGTCCATGCTTCAGAGCCATATTTGACCACTGTCATCACTGTAGCTTCCAATATTCTAATCTTGGTTTGTAGGCTTATCTTTCTATTCTTCCAAACTTTTTTTAACTGTGAAAAAACACCCTGAGCTTTAGCTATTCTACTTTTAACATCTTCACTGCTCCCACCATCTTTACTAATAATACTACCAAGGTAACTGAAGCTCCCAACCTGATCAATCTTTTCGTTACCTAAGGTCACCTGTTCATCTTCACTTATTCCTAACCTTAGTGACTTAGTCTTCTTAACATTAATTTTCAAGCCTATTTTAGCACCCTGAACTCGTAAAACCTCTAAAAATTCATTCATTTTGCTCACACTTTCATCTAATATGCTTAAATCATCAGCATAATCTAAGTCCAGGAGCGTTCTTCCTCCCCATTTGATTCCATGGTCTCCAATTGCCTTTCCTGTGCTCCTTAAGACGAAGTCCATCAAAATGATCCATATAAAGGGGGATAGAACACAACCCTGCTTAACTCCTGATTTAATACAAAACGAGTTGCTAACCTCATTTCCTACCTTAACCGCAGCAGTATTATTCTCGTACATAGCGCAAATCACTTTAATGTATTTTTCTGGTATACCATATAACGATAAGACCTTTGTTAACGCTGTTCTATCAACAGAATCGAAAGCTTGCTCATAATCGATAAAACTAAGGACCAAAGGTGTTTGACAACGAAGGGACTTCTCAATTATTAACCTAAGAGTGAAAACATGGTCGACACATCCTCTACCTTTTCTAAAACCGCATTGTTCTTCCCTTAAAACTTTGTCTACAGCATGTCTCAGTCTAAAAAGTATCATGTTACTCAGTAATTTGCTACCTACAGAGACCAGACTAATGCCTCGATAATTCCGACATTCACTCTTGTCACCTTTCTTATACAGTGGTTTAATTAAGGTTTTCCTAAAATCATTGGGTACTTCCCCTTTTTCAAAAATCATGTTCATAATCTTCAGTAGCTTATTCCTAACCTCAGAGCCACCATATTTAAGGAACTCATTAATCATACTATCAGCACCTGGGGCCTTATTATTTTTTAATCTTTCTAGTACTGTCGCTAATTCTTCCTCACTAAACAAATCTTCCTTCACATCCAAGGTATCACAAACTTTTTCATTTTCATCTATATCTTTTCCTGCAACTGTATCTCGGTTTAGCACATTCTCAAAATGTTCCACCCATCATTTGTGTCCCGGTGTCCCAGTCTGTGATTTCTCTTTGAGTGTCCCGGGCGTCATTTATATTCCTTGTGTTCCGGTCGTCATTTGTGTCCCGGTGTCCCGGTCTGTATATACATTCGTTTTTGAATTGGTCTTTTTTTTAGTTTTTTACTTTTTTTAGTTTTTTTGTTATACCTCATGATTCTAATGATTGCCCATTGAGCTTTGTTGATGGTGATTGCCAATCGAACATTCACTGTGTCCCCATCGTCATTTATATACCCCCCCTGTGCCCCACGGCGTCCCCATTGTAGTTGTGTCCCTGTGTCCCGGTCGTCATTCATATTCCCTGTGTCCCGGTCGTCATTTGTATCCCGGTGTCCCGGTCTGTATTTACATTCGTTTTTGAAATGGTATATGATGAAACAAATTTTTGTATTTTTCCCCTTTTTTCTTTTTAGTTTTTTTTTGGTTTTTACTTTTTTTTAGTTTTTTTAGTTTTTTTCTTTTTTCTTTTTATTTTTTTTTATTTTTATTTTTTTAGTTTTGTTTTTCTCCTTTATTTTTCATTTTTTTCCTTTTTTTATTTTTTTATTTTTTGGTTTGTTTTACTTTTTTAGTTTTTTTTATTAGTTTTTAGTTTTTTTTCTTTTTAGTTTTTTTTTTACTTTTTACCTTTTTTTAGTTTTTTTAGTTTTTTTTTTACTTGTGTCCTGGTCGTCATTTATACTCCCTGTGTCCCGGTCGTCATTTGTGTCCCGGTGCTTTGTTGATGGTGATTGCTAATCGAACATTCCTTGTGTCCCGGTCGCTTTCTCTTTGAGTGTCCCGGTCGTCATTTATTCCCTACTAGCTGTTGGGGTGGCGCTTCGCGCCCCCCAAGCCCCCCGGCGCGCGTAAGTCGTTACGCGCCATATTAGTTACGCGCCATTGTAGTTGTGTCCCTGTGCCCCACCTGTGAATATAGATAGATTTATATATGTGTTTCAAACTACGTAAAACTTGCGTATATACAACATTCTTGGCTTTCCCATTGTCTGTGCATATGCAAAGCCTTATGTACTAATAATGACGTCATATGCAAACTCTCTTTTTACAAACAAACAAACATGCATACACACAACTTATTTTTATATAGATAGATAGATAGATCGATACAATACAAATTAACTGCTTAAAACTTGCGAATATACAACATTCTTCGCTGTCCAATTGTCGCTGCATATAAATAGACTGTCAGGTTTACCGACCCTCGAACATGCAACGTACAATTGTCCATGGGAAAAACATTCAGTATTAAGATCTATATCACATTTTTCTAATGATTGACCTTGAGCTTTGTTAATGGTGATTGCAAATGCTAATCGAATTGGGAATTGCAATCTTTTAAATTGAAAAGGCAGATCCGTTGGAATCATGGGAATGCGAGGAATAAGAACAGCCTCACCCTCAAAAGACCCTGTCAAGATTGTGGCCTATATTAGGTTTTCCATTGTTTTTTTTTACGGCAAGTCGCGTGCCATTGCAAAGCTTTGGTGGGTTGATATTTCTTAAAAGTATTATTGGTATGCCTATTTTTAGCTGTAGCACGTGTGGTGGAAACCCTGAAAGATCCACGGAATTGAAAAATTCAGATGGATAATTAACCGCTTCATTTGGTTCCAAAACTGTGTCGACTGACTTGTAAAGGACTGCCTGGTCTCGAATCTTGGTCAAAACAATATTGTTGATTTCGTGGACGTCTATATTTTTGGGTTCAAGAATCGCTCTTTCACTTAGCCATTTATTATTTTCATAATTGTTTAGAATATTCGGAAATACTTTTTCAATCAATTCATTTTTGGAAGTCACTAAATTACAGAAATCAGCAGGTAGTTGTATACGTCCTGAAATTGAGTCTACTGGGAGCTTTCCGTTTCCAATTGCCAGCAATTGATCTGAAAATATTTGACCAGAGTCATCGTTTTGCAATCGGACACGCATATTTTTAGTTAATTTTAATGTTTTTACGTGTGCCCATAAATTAGAATTTTTCAGGCAAGCATTCATTTCGTCTGCAGGAGTTGATCTAGGTATTATAGGTAATGTTTGCCTGAAATCTCCCGCAAGCAATATTAATGTGCTGCCAAAGGGTTTCGACTCCCCCCGCAAATCTTTCAAGCATTGATCCAGAGCCTCGAGCGATTTTTTTGTGTGCCATTGTGCACTCATCCCAAATAATAAGTTTGCATTGCTGCAATACTTCACCCATCCCAGATGATTTGAAAATATTGCACGTGGAAGTTTCTGTACAATGCAAATTCAGAGGCAATTTCAAAGCGGAATGAGCAGTTCTTCCACCAGGCAGCAATGTTGCGGCTATTCCGGACGACGCAATTGCCAACGCTATATCATTTTTTGATCGAATTGATGCCAGAATCAGTTTTATCACAAACGTTTTACCAGTACCTCCTGGCGCATCCAAAAAGAAAATTTCTCCAACGTTGTTATCAACACAATGCATTATCGTATCATAAATGTCTTTTTGTTCCGACGTTAACTTGGAAATGTTATTTTGTACATACGACAATAGATCACTCGTACTGTAACTTTGTTCACAATCCAATTCTACACATGTCGAAACAGCAGCGATACGGTTAGGTGAGAGCATTCCAAATCCTGGAGAGGTTTGTTTGCCATACGTACGCACAAATCTTCTATAATAACTAAAGTGTAGTTATAAGTTTCTGATGTAATATCAAAAGTCATATCTGACGTCTCTAACTGTTTTCGATGGAGTATATCTTCGGACATTTTTGACTTATAATTTTCCCATAAATCTGTAGGAGCTGATGGAGAGCAAGTTGTTAAAATGATGCCAAACAATGCACGAATTTGACTTGGAGTTGACGTTTCGCACGCGTCATTGATGCAGTCATCCCCGTGTTGGTCATTCTCCAATAAATTCAGAGCTTGGCATGCACTACGGTAAGTGTCATGTATAGTACCGTTTACAGTTCTCAAATACTCAAAGGATGTCGGACCGGGTACATTCACCAAAAGCAGGCGTAGAAAGAAGCATTCATGTTGATTGGGGTGAACGTTGTAGAGTCTTCCTATCGTGGTATCTTTGAAGATGGTAGGTTGGCCGTCGACTGACTTACCCTGTTTTCGACGTTCACATACTTTATTTTTAGTATTCCACGTGTAATACGAAGGCACTTCAGTATACAGCAGTTTCTTTTGCAAAAGAATCATTTTTGCAAAGCGAAAAGAAACCGGTTAACTTTGTATCCGGTGGATTCAGGGCTCTTTGCTGCACGTTGGTTTCTGAGAAATAAACACGTTGACCATTCTGTAAATGTACCGCTAAGTGAACAACAGCTGGACTACGTTCATGTATCGGAAATGAAAGAATTCGCCAAACAGCTTCATTACTGCTTATGTATCTTCCAGCCTGATATTGTACGATTTCGTCGATATCTTTGATTTCGGGCTGCAAGCCAAAAACTGCCATGTCACTGCCTTTGTTGACGTATTTATATATGTATTTGATTGCCTTTACGGAGTTACGGTATTCAACGTTTATGTGTGCATTGAATGTTTTTGATAATAATGGGGAATATGGAACAACCCACTGGTTATCTACTTTGATGGTGATACCATTACGCTTCTTTATTATTGCTGTTTTACCGCCATCTTCAGTAGATCTTCTTCTATATTGTGGATAACCATCATTGCCAGTAATTGTGTTGGATACTAAAAGTCGAGGATATTGCTTTGTGCACCTTCCTTTGGTCATGCATGGTAAATTTTCGTTCAGTGCACCGCAAGGTCCATGTATCATATTTTTTACAATAATATCATGTAACCCCTTATCGACATTTTCATCAGGTATTTCAGCGGGAATCACATCATCAATTTCGTTCGAAGTAATTTTTTTATGTAGCCAGATTAGTATATGTGCGTGTGGCAAACCTCGTTTCTGCCATTCCACTGAGTACATCCAGCATCGCACTAACCCAAACACTTCAAAATTTACTATGTAGTTTATCAGTCATTTCAACTTTTGCCGGAAGACACGGGCCGTAATGTCATGTCTATGAACCGCCGATTGTCCTTGAAGTAAAAGCTGCAGTATCTCGTCCCAAGATTGATTACATGTAAATTTAATAAATAAATCTGAACGACCATAGAGACAAACATACGCAATAACATCTTGATCATATTCATGCATATGACGGGGACTGCCAGCATATGACGAAGGTAAAATTGTTAATCTTCCAACGTTTGTGGTATTACCGTCATTTATAACTGCATCTCGCAAATGAATGTATTGTTCAGAGCGTAGCTTGGTCTGATTCAGGCGGATATATAGCAAACATTCTGATTCAATTTTAGCATACATATCAACGACGAATTGGTGAAACAATTGACGGCATTTTAAAATATAATTTTCTTCATCCTGCCGAATCATTAGTCTATAGGAATAATAATGCATTGCACTGCATTTCTTATTCATTTCTTTGTTGGTGGCTGGATTCATCAATTTAATATTAAAGTGATAGCCGTCGGCTCCATCCCAAAAAATTATAGGATATTGTAGGGCATCGTAGCACCGATGAGTTTCAGCAATTCTTAACAACTGAGCGTTTCGCTTATAAAGAATAATATCTCGATGTAAAAACTGATCACCGACCATAACGATTGCCACTTCGTCGATAGTTGGAGCATTGTATCTACGCACATGTTGGCCAGGAGGCGTTTTGTCAGCGGAAATAACAATTTTCTGCGTATCAGTAGGCATCAAATCGATGGCTGTTTTGAACAGACGCACTAAATTATTATTTTCGTGGAAAAGATGTTGCAATTGGGAAACGATTGTCCTTTCAACGTTGGGAGAAATTTCGCAACGTGCATTCAATTCAGAATTTCTATCACTGATGAAGTACAATTGTAAAAATTTATAATTCTCGCCTGAGAATGGTAGAAGGGACCCTGCTCTATGATAAATTTGCCCTTTTACTTTGAAAGTAGACATAAATTGATCTGGATTTTCGATTTGGGCTCCAAACGACGTCATTTGGAAACATGAGTTATATTTTCTGATTTGTGACAAAAAACACTTAGATTCTGACGTAGTTCAGGTAAGGAAAGTCTTCAATGGCTCTGGTGGTGCAGCCAATAGAGGAAGTTTAACTTTTCCTGAGGCGCAACACATTCCCATTGTTTCACCATTGAATTTCAAGGCCTTGCAATAGGGACAAATTTTAGACATAGTCCCGATTTGAACACATCTACTCAAGCTATAATCATCGACTGGGCTGTACCTGAATGCCAGGCGATAACTTTCAGGTTGCTCTGATTCCTCGGCACACTTTCTTTTCTTACTTTCTCTATCAGCAGCAAGCCTGATTTCTTGCTGTTCTTGTGATTCCTCGGCACGCCTTCTTTTTTCACTTTCTCTTTTAGCAGCAAGTCTGGTTTCATGTTGCTCTGGTAGTTCCTCGGCATGCCTTCTTTTTTCACTTTCTCTTTTAGCAGCAAGTCTGGTTTCATGTTGCTCTGGTAGTTCCTCGGCACGCCTTCTTTTTTCACTTTCTCTTTTAGCAGCAAGTCTTGTTTCGCGTTCTCTGGTAGTTCCTCGGCACGCTTTCTGTTCTTTCTTTCT
Organism: Artemia franciscana; assembly: GCF_032884065.1. NCBI lineage: Eukaryota > Metazoa > Arthropoda > Branchiopoda > Anostraca > Artemiidae > Artemia > Artemia franciscana. The sequence continues at coordinate 12,427 of NW_027064578.1, forward strand.
CTATCAGCCTCAAGCCTGTTTCCTTGCTGTTCTTTTGATTCCTCGGCACGCTTTATTTTCTTACTATCTCTATCAGCCTCAAGCCTGTTTCCTTGCTGTTCTTTTGATACCTCGGCACGCTTTCTTTTCTTACTTTCTCTATCAGCAGCAAGTTTTTTGGCATAGACTCTTTGAGCATCTTCCTCGGCTGTTGCCATTGTAAGTTCATCAGTCATTTTACAGTTAAAAAAAAATAGATTTCTACGTGAACGCATGTCTTAAATATCTTTAATGACGTCACCATCATAACAAAAATGACGCTAACTAACTTCATGACGTCAGTCAACACACAAACATGACGTCACCCGACAGACAGACCCACACATCCACAGACAACTTATTTTTTTATATATATAGATAGATAGATAGATAGATAGATAGATAGATAGATAGAAGATAGATGTGCCGGTGTCCCGGTCGTCATTTGTGTCCCGATGTCCCGGTATGTAATTTTGCCAACAGCTAGTAATTTATAAATGAAAGAATTTAAAATTTAAATACAATTTTTTTAGCTGAATAAAAAAAAGATGATAATCAAAGAATTTAATTATTCTAATAAGTTGAGATCAATCACGCAACTATTGATAAACTGTAGTTGACTACTGGTGTCCATGATTTATTTTTATTTTTTGGTGTCCACGTTTATTTTTTATAGCGCTATCGTATGAAAATCTCGCACAAAAGGCATTGCTTTTTGTATCGCTATCGTTTGCTCACTGAGCTTCTGAATTTGTGATGGGAAAAAGCTACATGTGCCCAGCTCTTAAGAGTAGCTCCGAATCTTCAACGCAGGGAGATTAATCAATTTTGTTGCAGTAATACAGTGCCCTCTGTTCACTAGACAATATTTAAAGAAACAAACATTTATAGAAAATTGAATGTGAATGGACTTAGCAAGTTTTGTTTGACCATGTAGGCAGCAACATCTTATGTAGTTTTATGACATGGAACATCTTAAACGACTATACTTCAGTTCAAAACTGCCATGAAGACTATTTTCTAGGAAAAGTCCCTTTTTGGATAATCTAGATGTGAACAAACGTGAGTTTAATCCGAAAAATTCTATTGGAAAAATTCTCCTTTTGTTCAACATTATCACTAGTATCTAAATAAATTATCATGACCGAAGGCAAATTTTACGCGTAATACATCAAATCTCAAATTATTAAACATAATGGGGATAATACATTAAGATCGGTTGATTTCTTAGGTGTGTTTCTCCCCTTTTTCAAAAATTTTCTTAGGTTCGTAACTTTTGATGGGTAAAATTCAATGTCACGAATTTTATTTTTGAATAAACATCGAAATTCAATTCTTCTAATGTGTCTATTAATATCAAGACCCTGTTTTTCACAGTTTCGGCTACTATTGAGCCGTACCAATCCTTACTTAGACTTCGTTACCACGAACTTTTTGATGAATTGGCTCTGACAATGGTATGATGCTGTACCAACTGTTGCCTGTTTTATAATAAATAGTATGTATAGCTGATAGTTAAGTTATGTTGTAGCTAGGAGGGGGATGAAATGCACACATTGCTCTTTTTTAAGAAGAAAAATATTGCCTTTTCTGAAAAAAAAGAAGAAGTATTGAGTACTTGCACAAGTATATAAAAAGGAAATTTTAACTTAAACAATTTCCTGAATTCGAGAGATTAATTTTTAAACTCTGATCCAAATAGAAATGAACAAATATAAGGACATTTTTTTTTCACTGGGCAATTTGAAACTTAGCCACCAAAGTCACATTTGACTCTTGCACGAATGTAGCTCAACCTGTTTCTGTACAACATGACAGAGGGCATACCTTCTTCAGCACAGAGATGTCACTCGTTTGGGACTTTTAAAAGGATTCTCAAGGATCATTTAGTAAAGAATCAAATAGAAAACATTTATTTTTTTTCTCTTAGGAGTTGATGTCCCCTGAGTTTTGTTCATGGTGTATGGTTGTCTTCTCTGCGCTTTGAGTCCCAGGCCTCAGGTATGTTCTCTTTTTCATTTTGTGTGTTATTTGGCTATTGTTCTCTTTTATTGGTTGTTGCTTATATTGTATTTTTTTGTATCCCCCTTGTAGCCTGGCAATGGAGCCTTTCGAGGAGGAATAAGTGCATTGTATTTCCATTTTGTATTGTATCTTTATTATATAGTATTGACTAAACTTCTTCTTCTTCTTCTACATTTGAAAAAACACCAAACCTATTTTTTACATTTACATGACCCTTAGCTGCTGGTTTGCTACTCTGCCTGCTTCTCACAGTGGGAGGTATGTAAATTCCTCCGCTGCTACGGTTTTCATCGGCAAATCTAACTGATCCCTCCATTTGTTTACTTCTCGTCAAACTGGGAGGGCGATTGGCAGATATCACGGTACGCTCATTTATATGAGCCCTAGCTGCAGTTTGCTCGTCACTTTGCCTGCTTTTTACAGTGGGAGGTACATAATTTTCTCGGCTGCTACGGGTTTCATCAGTAAATCTGTTTTCATCGGTAAATTTGTAGTAGTGAGCAAACTGTTCGCTACTTTGTCTGCTTCTTACTGTGGGAGGTACGTAATTTCCACAACTGCTACGGTTTTCATCTGTAAATCTACCCGGTCTCTCCATTTTCCTACTTCCCGTCAAACTGGGAGGTACATTATCAGATATCATATCAGGATGATTCCTCATTGGTCTATTATTAGCCAGTATCGATCTTCTACTTCTTATCTCAGTGAATCCTTCATTTTCTTCATTCATCCGCTTTATAGTGCAATTAATTTCACTTTCATCAGTTCCAAGAGTCGGGAAAAACACTAAACTTGCAATATTTGGTGCTTCCTTGTTTCTTTTATTTCTCAAACGGGGAGGTACGTAGACAGCTGTTACGTCTGGCACACTCGTCGGTTCTTCTGTAGGTTTAACACTAGTTTCATCCCAAATTTTTGAAACCCTTTCATTGACGCTTGTATCTCTATCCTCCTTCGTTGGGTCTTCTATTTCTCTCTTATCATTCAATTTCAGTCTTTGGATCCTTGAGCCGAAATAAAGTCTTTCTTTTTCAAATGCTTCCCAAGTCTCCTCTTGCTCTCCGTCTGTTTCTACTGACTCAACAATCTTTGGATCAGGTTCGAATTTTCTTATTTTGATGCTGTAGACGTAATTACTTTTGAAAGGTAATATTTCTGTAGTTCGTGGAATCGGTTTCACTTGGGGTGTATATCTGTAGTTATACCCATCGGTAAAATATTCCTCTGAATCATATGCACCATAGTTCCATGTGTTTGAAGTTGTATCTATGTCTTCAAAGTCTTCGTAGACTTCGTAGTCTTCGCAGTTGTATGTTTCGTAAATATCACTAAACATTCTACTTGGCATTGCTATATTAAAACTGAGTTAAGCTGCTAGTTCGCCCTAACTTTAAGTACCCTGTATGACATCATGCGAAAAAAATAGGTTTTTGAAAAGCAAAATGACGTCATCTGTCACTTTGTGTTGTGATGTCACAAAGGTAGAAATATTTCGTCATGGCAGCGTGTAAATTTTTTGGCCTATGTATTCTTGTTAAAATCAGATTTCCGTTTTTATTATTCCCATTCATTTTATAATTAGTTTTGGGGTGTTTTCTATAACCAATGTATAAACTCCTACGTATAGATTATTGCTATTATGAATAATGTCTATTTCGAACCGCTGCCATCAGTTGGAATTCTAAACATTAAAAAAATGAAAACTACATTTTTTGTCAGACTTAACTCTTTCTTAAGGGCAATTAAAGCCAAAACTAAACACTAGAAAAAAAAGCTACGAATAGTGTGATTTGGTATTATGTTTGAGCAAGATTGTGCGTCTTTTTTTTTATTTTTGTTATCGCTGTAAACAACGCTATGATTTTTATAGATTTCATGATCATTCAAGAATTCTTATAAGCGAAAAAAAAAATCAAAGTCCTTATTTCAAAATATGTATATCAACTGATATTTTAGTTCTTTATTTTTGTCCATTTAGTGGTAAATAAAACCTGTGATTTATAGTAAAAAATAAGTTCGAAATAGAATTAGCTAGTTTAAAACTTAAAGGCCTTGATTGGGATTCAACATATTGGCAGATACCAATAAATAGCAGCATTGGTGTGACTAGCAAAAGGTTAGAATGTGAGCTTTCCCAATAATTTCGTTTTTATCCCCTCCATAGTTTCACAATTTGATTATTTTACTCAAGGCCATAATTGCATATCCTTAAGATGACAAAAACCGATAGAAGGATATTGGGTCTTTTCATTTGTAAATGCAATGTGTCAAACGTGTTATATGATTTTAAGAAACATTTAAGGTGTATATAACCAGAATTGTAGTTGTGTCCCTGTGTCCCGGTCGTCATTTATATTCCCTGTGTCCCGGTCGTCATTTGTATCCCGGTGTCCCGGTCTGTATATAAATTCGTTTTTTAGTTTTGTTTTTCTCCTTTATTTTTTTCCTTTTTTTTCTTTTTTAGCTTATTTAGATTTTTAGATTTTTTAGTTTTTTTATTAGTTTTTAGTTTTTTTTCTTTTTAGTTTTTTTGTCCCGGTCGTCATTTATATCCCCCTGTTTCCCCCGGTGTCCCCGTTGTAGTTGTGTCCCTGTGTCCCGGTCGTCATTTATATTCCCTGTGTCCCGGTCGTCATTTCTATCCCGGTGTACCGGTCTTTATATACATTCGTTTTTTAGTTTTGTTTTTCTCCTTTATTTTTTTCCTTTTTTTTTCTTTTTTAGTTTATTTAGATTTTTAGATTTTTTAGTTTTTTTATTAGTTTTTAGTTTTTTTTTCTTTTTAGTTTTTTTGTAGTTTTTACCTTCTTTTTAGTTTTGTTAGTTTTTTTTTTTACTTATGTCCTGGTCGTCATTTATACTCCCTGTGTCCCGGTGCTTTGTTGATTGCTAATCGAACATTCATTTTGTCCTGGTCGCTTTCTCTTTGAGTGTCGTCATTTATTTTTTTCTTTTTTAGTTCTTTTAGTTTTTACCTTTTTCAGTTTTTTTTAGTTTTTTAAATGAAAATTTTTTTTAGTTTTTTCCTTTTTTTCTTTTTTTTTAGTTTTTTTAGTTTTTTAGCTTTTTTATTTTTTTTATTAGTTTTTTGTTTTTTTTGTAGTTTTTGCCTTTTTTTTAGTTTTTTCAGTTTTGACGTCACCTGATCCAGTTTTTTCAGGTGACGTCACCTGATCCACGATCCACAGATCCACAGACAACTTATTTTTATATATATAGATAGTTTTTTTTTTTACTTATGTCCTGGTCGTCATTTATACTCCCTGTGTCCCGGTGCTTTGTTGATTGCTAATCGAACATTCCTTTTGTCCTGGTCGCTTTCTCTTTGAGTGTCGTCATTTATTTTTTTCTTTTTTAGTTCTTTTAGTTTTTACCTTTTTTAGTTTTTTTTAGTTTTTTAGATGAAAATTTTTTTTAGTTTTTTCCTTTTTTTCTTTTTAGTTTTTTATTGGTTTTTACCTTTATTTTAGCTTATTTTTCAGTTTTTTTCCTTTTTTTTAGTTTTTTTTTTATTTTTCATTTTTTTTAGTTTTTTACCTTTTTATAGTTTTTTTAGTTTTTTAGTTTTTTAGCTTTTTTACTTTTTTTATTAGTTTTTAGTTTTTTTTGTAGTTTTTGCCTTTTTTTAGTTTTTTCAGTTTTTTTTTTAGTTTTTTATTGGTTTTTACCTTTATTTTAGCTTATTTTTCAGTTTTTTCCTTTTTTTTAGTTTTTTTCAGTTTTTTCCTTTTTTTTAGTTTTTTTTAGTTTTTAGTTTTTTTTTAGTTTTTTACCTTTTTTTAGTTTTTTTAGTTTTTTTAGTTTTTTAGCTTTTTTATTTTTTTTATTAGTTTTTAGTTTTTTTTGTAGTTGTTGCCTTTTTTTAGTTTTTTTAGTTTTTTAGCTTTTTTATTAGTTTTTAGTTTTTTTTGTAGTTTTTGCCTTTTTTTAGTTTTTTTAGTTTTTTAGCTTTTTTATTTTTTTTATTAGTTTTTAGTTTTTTTTGTAGTTTTTGCCTTTTTTTAGTTTTTTCAGTTTTGACGTCACCTGATCCAGTTTTTTCAGGTGACGTCACCTGATCCATCCACAGAAGACAGACAACTTATTTTTATATATATAGATAAATGACGACCGGGACACTCAAAGAGAAATTACAGACTGGGATACCGGGACACAAATGACGATCGGGACACAGGGACACAACTACAACGGGGACGCCGGGGGCTCAGGGGGATATACAAATGACGACGGGGACACAGGGAATGTTCGATTAGCAATCACCATCAACAAAGCTCAAGGGCAATCGTTAGAAAAAATGCGGTATAGATATGAATACGGATTGTTTTCCCATGGACAATTATTATGTTGCATGTTCAAGAGTTGGTAAACCTGACAATCTATTTATATGGACAGACAATAGGACAGCAAAGAATGTTGTATATTCGCAAGTTTTACGTAGTTAAATATATATATATATATATATATATATATATATATATATATATATATATATATATATATATATATATACTAGCTGTTGGGGTGGCGCTTCGCGCCACCCCAACACCTAGTTGGTGGGGCGCTTCGCGCCCCCCCAAGCCCCCCCGCGCGCGTAAGTCGTTACGCGCCATATTAGTTACGCGCCATATTAGTTACGCGCCATTGTAGTTGTGTCCCTGTGTCCCACCTGTGAATATAGATAGATTTATATATGTGTTTCAAACTACGTAAAAATTGCGAATATACAACATTCTTGGCTTTCCCATTGTCTGTCCATATACAAAGCCGTATGTACTAATAATGACGTCATATGCAAACGCTCTTTTTACAAACAAACAAACATGCATACACACAACTCGTTTTTATATAGATAGATAGATAGATAGATACAATACAAATTAACTACGTAAAACTTGTGAATATACAACAGTCTTCGCTGTCCCATTGTCTGTGCGTATAAATAGATTGTCAGGTTTACCGACCCTCAAAGATGCAACATACAATTGTACATTGGTAAAGCAATCTGTATTAAGATCTATACCGCATTTTTCTAGTGATTGCCCTTGAGCTTTGTTGATGGTGGTTGCAAATGCTAATCGAATTGGGAATTGCAATCTTTTAAATTGAAAAAGCAGATCCGTTGGAATCATGGGAATGCGAGGAATAAGAACAGCCTCACCCTCATAAGGCCCTGTCAAGATTGTGGCATCTATTAGGTTTTCCATTTTTTTTTTTTACGGCAAGTCGCGTGCCATTGCAAAGCTTTGGTGGGTTGATATTTCTTAAAAGTATTATTGGTACGCCTATTTTTAGTTGTAGCAGGTGTGGTGGACACCCTGAAGGATCTATGGAATTTAAAAATTCAGATGGATAATTAACCGCTTCATTTGGTTCCGAAATACAAATTAACTGCGTAAAACTTGCGAATATACAACATTCTTCGCTGTCCAATTCTCGCTGCATATAAATAGATTGTCAGGTTTACCGACCCTCGAACATGCAACGTACAATTGTCCATGGGAAAAACAATCAGTATTAAGATCAATACCACATTTTTCTAATGATTGACCTTGAGCTTTGTTAATGGTGATTGCAAATGCTAATCGAATTGGGAATTGCAATCTTTTAAATTGAAAAGGCAGATCTGTTGGAATCATGGGAATGCGAGGAATAAGAACAGCCTCACCCTCAAAAGGCCCTGTCAGGATTGTGGCCTCTATTAGGTTTTCCATTGTTTTTTTTACGGCAAGTCGAGTGCCATTGCAAAGCTTTGGTGGGTTTATGTTACGTAACAATATTATTGGTACGCCTATTTTTAGTTGTAGCACGTGTGGTGGAAACCCTGAAAGATCTATGGAATTTAAAAATTCAGATGGATAATTAACCGCTTCATTTGGTTCCAAAACTGTGTCGACTGACTTGTAAAGGACTGCCTGGTATTGAATCTTGGTCAAAACAATATTGTTGATTTCGTGGACGTCTATATTTTTGGGTGCGAGAATCGCTCTTTCACTTAGCCATTTATTATTTTTATAATTTTTTAGAATATTCGGAAATATATTTTCAATCAATTCATTTTTGGACGTCACTAAATTACAGAAATCAGCAGGTAGTTGTATACGTCCTGAAATTGAGTCTACTGGGAGCTTTCCGTTTCCCATTGCTAGCAATTGATCTGAAAATGTTTGACCAGAGTCATCGTTTTGCAATCGGACACGCATATTTGTAGTTAATTTTAATGTTTTTACGTGTGCCCATAAATTAGAATTTTTCAGGCAAGCATTCATTTCGTCTGCAGGAGTTGATCTAGGTATTATAGGTAATGTTTGCCTGAAATCTCCTGCAAGCAATATTAATGTGCTGCCAAAGGGTTTCGAATTCCCTCTTAAATCTTTCAAGCATTGATCCAGAGCCTCGAGCGATTTTTTGTGTGCCATTGTGCACTCATCCCAAATAATAAGTTTGCATTGCTGCAATACTTTACCCATCCCAGATGATTTGGAAATATTGCACGTGGGAGTTTCTGTAGAATGCAAGTTCAGAGGCAATTTCAAAGCGGAATGAGCAGTTCTTCCACCAGGCAGCAATGTTGCGGCTATTCCGGACGACGCAATTGCCAACGCTATATCATTTTTAGATCGAATTGATGCCAGAATCAGTTTTATCACAAACGTTACTTGGAAATGTTATTTTACCAGTACCTCGACAATAGATCACTCGTACTGTAACTTTGTTCACGATCCAATTCTACACATGTCGAAACAGCAGCGATACGGTTAGGTGAAGGCATTCCCAAACCCTGAAGAGGTTTGTTTGCCATACTTATGCAAATATCTTCTATAACAACTAAAGTGTAGTTATAAATTTCTGGTGTAAAATTAAAAGTCATGTCTGACGTCTCTAACTGTTTTCGATGAAGTATATCTTCGGACATTTTTGACTTATATTTTTCCCATAAATCTGTAGGAGCTGATGGAGAGCAAGTTGTTAAAATGATGCCAAACAATGCACGAATTTGACTTGGGGTTGACGTTTCGCACGCGTCATTGATGCAGTTATCCCAGTGTTGGTCATTCTCCAATAAATTCAGAGCTTGGCATGCACTACGGTAAGTGTCATGTATAGTACCATTTACAGTCCTCAAATACTCAAAGGATGTTGGACCGGGTACATTCACCAAAAGCAGGCGTAGAAAGAAACATTCATGTTGATTGGGGTGAACGGTGTAGAGTCTTCCTATCGTGGTATCTTTGAAGATGGTAGGTTGGCCGTCGACTGACTTACCCTGTTTTCGACGTTCAAATACTTTATTTTTAGTATTCCACGTGTAATACGAAGGCACTTCAGTATACAGCAGTTTTTTTGCAAAAGAATCATTTTTGCAAAGCGAAAAAAAAGCTGTTAATGTTGTATCCGGTGGATTCAGGACTCTTTGTTGCACGTTGGTTTCCGTGAAATATCCCAGTGTTGGTCATTCTCCAATAAATTCAGAGCTTGGCATGCACTACGGTAAGTGTCATGTATAGTACCATTTACAGTCCTCAAATACTCAAAGGATGTCGGACCGGGTACATTCACCAAAAGCAGGCGTAGAAAGAAACATTCATGTTGATTGGGGTGAACGGTGTAGAGTCTTCCTATCGTGGTATCTTTGAAGATGGTAGGTTGGCCGTCGACTGACTTACCCTGTTTTCGACGTTCAAATACTTTATTTTTAGTATTCCACGTGTAATACGAAGGCACTTCAGTATACAGCAGTTTTTTTTGCAAAAGAATCATTTTTGCAAAGCGAAAAAAAAGCTGTTAATGTTGTATCCGGTGGATTCAGGACTCTTTGTTGCACGTTGGTTTCCGTGAAATAAACACGTTGACCATTCTGTAAATGTACCGCTAAGTGAACAACAGCTGGACTACGTTCATGTATCGGAAATGAAAGAATTCGCCAAACAGCTTCATTACTGCTTATGTATCTTCCAGCCTGATATTCTACGATTTCATCGAAATCTTTGATTTCGGACTGCAAGCCAAAAACTGCCATGTCACTGCCTTTGTTGACGTATTTACATATATATTTTATTGCCTTTACGGAGTTACAGTATTCAACGTTTATATGGGCATTAAATGTTTTTGATAATAAAGGGGAATATGGAACAACCCACTGGTTATCTACTTCGATGGTGGTACCGTTACGCTTCTTTATTATTGCTGTTTTACCGCCATCTTCAGTAGATCTTCTTCTATATTGTGGGTAACCATCATTGCCAGTAATTGTTTTGGGTACTAAAAGTCGAGGATATTGCTTTGTGCACCTTCCTTTGGCCATGCATGGTGAATTTTCGTTCAGTGCACCGCAAGGTCCATGTATCATATTTTTTTACAATAATATCATGTAACCCCTTATCGACATTTTTATCAGGTATTTCAGCGGAAATCACATCATCAATTTCGTTTGAAGTAATTTTTTTATGTAGCCAGATTAGTATATGTGCGTGTGGCAAACCTCGTTTTTGCCATTCCACTGAGTACATCCAGCATCGCACTGACCCAAACACTTCATGTTTTACAAGGTAGTTTATCAGTGATTTCAACTTTTGCCGGAAGACACGTGCCGTAATGTCATGCCTATGAACCGCCGATTGTCCTTGAAGTAAAAGCTGCAGTATCTCGTCCCAAGATTGATTACATGTAAATGTAATAAATAAATCTGGACGACCATAGAGACGAACATACGCAATAGCATCTTGAGCATATTCATGCATATGACGGGGACTGCCAGCATATGACGAAGGTAAAATTGTTAATCTTCCAACGTTTGTGGTATTACCGTCATTTATAACTGCATCTCGCAAATGAATGTATTGTTCAGAGCGGAGCTTGGTCTGATTCAGGCGGATATATAGCAAACGTTCTGATTCAATTTTAGCATACATATCCACGACAAATTGGTGAAACAATTCACGGCATTTTAAAATATAATTTTCTTCATCCTGCCGAATCATTAGTCTATAGGAATAATAATGCATTGCACTGCATTTCTTATTCATTTCTTTGTTAGTGGCTGGATTCATCAATTTAATATTAAAGTGATAGCCGTCGGCTCCATCCCAAAAAATGATAGGATATTGTAGGGCATCGTAGCATCGATGAGTTTCAGCAATTCTTAACAACTGAGCGTTTCGCTTATGTAGAATAATATCTCGAGGTAAAAACTGATCACCGACCATAACGATTGCCACTTCGTCGATAGTCGGAGCATTGTATCTACGCACATGTTGGCCAGGAGGCGTTTTGTCAGCGGAAATAACAATTTTATGAGTATCAGTAGGCATCAAATCGATGGCTGTTTTGAACAGACGCACTAAATTATTATTTTCGTGGAAAAGATGTTGCAATTGGGAAACGATTGTCCTTTCAACGTTGGGAGAAATTTCGCAACGTGCATTCAATTCAGAATTTCTATCACTGATGAAGTACAATTGTAAAAATTTATGATTCTCGCCTAAGAATGGTAGAAGGGACCCTGCTTTATGATAAATTTGCCCTTTTACTTTGAAAGTAGACATAAATTGATCTGGATTTTCGATTTGGGCTCCAAACGACGTCATTTGGAAACATGAGTTGTATTGTCTGATTTTTGACAAAAAACGCTTAGATTCTGACGTAGTTCCAGTAAGGAAAGTCTTCAATGGCTCTGGTGGTGCAGCCAATAGAGGAAGTTTAACTTTTCCTGAGGCGCAACACATTCCCATTGTTTCACCATTGAATTTCAAGGCCTTGCAATAGGGACAAATTTTAGACATTGTCCCGATTTGAACACATCTACTCAAGCTATAATCATCGACTGGGTTGTACCTGAATGCCAGGCGATAACTTTCAGATTGCTCTGATTCCTCGGCACGCTTTCTTTTTATACTTTCTCTATCAGCAGCAAGCCTGATTTCTTGCTGTTCTTGTAATTCCTCGGCACGCTTTCTTTTCTTACTTTCTCTATCAGCAGCAAGCCTGATTTCTTGCTGTTCTTGTAATTCCTCGGCACGCTTTCTTTTCTTACTTTCTCTATCAGCAGCAAGCCTGATTTCTTGCTGTTCTTGTAATTCCTCGGCCCGCCTTCTTTTTTCACATTCTCTTTTAGCAGCAAGTCTGCTTCTGCGTTGCTCTGGTAGTTCCTCGGCATGCTTTCTTTTTTCACTTTCTCTTTAGCAGCAAGTCTGCTTTCGCGTTGCTCTGGTAGTTCCTCGGCACGCTTTCTTTTCTGACTTTCTCTATCAGCAGCAAGTGTTCTGGCATAGACTCTTTGAGCATCTTCATCAGTCATTATAAACTTAAGCATTAATAGAATTCTACGCGAACATACGTCTTATATAACTTGAATGACGTCACGCCTTCAAAGCAAAATGATGGCAGCTAATTTCATGACGTCAGCCGAAACATGACGGCGAACATATGTCTTATATAACTTGAATGACGTCACCTTCAAAGCAAAAATGACGGCAACTAATTTCATGACGTCAGCCGAAACATGACGTCACCTGATCCATCCACAGACAGACAGACAACTTATTTTTATATAGATAGAAGATATATATATATATATATATATATATATATATATATATATATATATATATATATATATATATATATATATATATATATATATATATCTATATATATAAAAATAAGTTGTCTGTGTGTCTGTGTGTCGAGTGACGTCATGTTTCTGTGTTGACTGACGTCATGTTTTCGACTGACGAAATTACAGACCGGGACATCGGGACGAAAATGACGACCGGGACATAGCGAATATAAATGACGACCGGGACATTCAAAGAGAAAGCGACCGGGACACAAGGAATGTTCGATTACCAATCACCATCAACAAAGCACCGGGACACAAAAGACGACCGGGACACAGGGGATATAAATGACGACCAGGACACTCAAAGAAAAATTACAGACCGGGACACCGGAACACAAATGACGACCG
>NW_027064579.1:0-21076 GCF_032884065.1 Artemia franciscana
CCCCCGTGCGCGTAAGTCGTTACACGCCATATTAGTTACCTGCCATTGTAGTTGTGTCCCTGTGTCCCACCTGTGAATTGAGATAAATATAAATATATATATTTTTTGAACTACATAAAACTTGCGAATATACAACATTCTTCGCTGTCCAATTTAACTACGTAAAACTTAAGAATATACAACACTCTTCCATGTCCTATTGTTTGTGCATATAAATAGATTGTTAGGTTTACCTAACTCTTGAACATGCAACATAAAATTGTCCATGGGAAAAGCAATCCGTATTCAGATCTATACCTGATTATTCTAATGATTGCCCTTTAGCTTTGTTGATGCTGATTGCTAATCAAACATTCCCTGTGTCCCCGTCGTCATTTATATATCCCCCTGTGCCCCCTGGCACCCCCCTTGTAGTTGTGTCCCTGTGTCCTGGTCGTCATTTATATTCCCAGTATTCCGGTCGTCATTTGTGTCCCGGTGTCCCAGTCTGTACTTTCTCTTCGAGTGTCGAGGTCATCATTTATATTCCCTGTGTCCCAGCATCCCGGTCGTCATTTGTTTCCCGGTGTCCCGGTCTGTAATTTCTCTTCGAACAATCCCTGTGTCCCGGTCGTCATTTATATATCTTCCCTGTACCCCCGTCATCCCCTTTGTAGTTGTGTCACTGTGTCCCGGTCGTCATTTATATTCCCTGTGTCCCGGTGTCCCAGTCTGTAATTTCTCATTGAGGTTCCCGGTCGTCATTTATATTCCCTGTATCCCCGTGTCCCGGTTGTCATTTTTGTCCCGGTCTGTAATTTCATCAGTTGACAAACATGACGTCAGTCGACAAACAATTTCATGACGCATACAGCTCAATCTTTACAATGACGTCAGTCGACACACCTGAAGTCAGTCGACAGACACACAGACAACTTATTTTTATATATATAGATATATAGCTGTTGGGGGGGGGCTTGGGGGGGCATCGCGCCCCCAAGCCCCCCGCGCGCGTAAGTCGTTACACGCCATATTAGTTACCTGCCATTGTAGTTGTGTCCCTGTGTCCCACCTGTGAATTGAGATAGATATAAATATATATATTTTTTGAACTACATAAAACTTGCGAATATACAACATTCTTCGCTGTCCAATTTAACTACGTAAAACTTAAGAATATACAACACTCTTCCATGTCCTATTGTTTGTGCATATAAATAGATTGTTAGGTTTACCTAACTCTTGAACATGCAACATAAAATTGTCCATGGGAAAAGCAATCCGTATTCAGATCTATACCTGATTATTCTAATGATTGCCCTTTAGCTTTGTTGAAGCTGATTGCTAATCAAACACTCCCTGTGTCCCCGTCGTCATTTATATTTCCCCCGGTGCCCCCTGGCACCCCCCTTGTAGTTGTGTCCCTGTGTCCTGGTCGTCATTTATATTCCCAGTATTCCGGTCGTCATTTGTGTCCCGGTGTCCCAGTCTGTACTTTCTCTTTGAGTGTCGAGGTCGTCATTTATATTCCCTGTGTCCCAGCATCCCGGTCGTCATTTGTTTCCCGGTGTCCCGGTCTGTAATTTCTCTTCGAACAATTCCTGTGTCCCGGTCGTCATTTATATATCTTCCCTGTACCCCCGTCGTCCCCTATGTAGTTGTGTCACTGTGTCCCGGTCGTCATTTATATTCCCTGTGTCCCGGTGTCCCAGTCTGTAATTTCTCTTTGAGGTTCCAGGTCGTCATTTATATTCCCTGTATCCCCGTGTCCCGGTCGTCATTTGTGTCCCGGTCTGTAATTTCATCAGTTGACAAACATGACGTCAGTCGACAAACAATTTCATGACGCATACAGCTCAATCCTTACAATGACGTCAGTCGACACACCTGAAGTCACTTGACAGACACACAGACAACTTATTTTTATATATATAGATATATAGCTGTTGGGGGGGTGCTTGGGGGGGCATCGCGCCCCCAAGCCCCCCGCGCGCGTAAGTCGTTACAGGCCATATTAGTTACCTGCCATTGTAGTTGTGTCCCTGTGTCCCACCTGTGAATTGAGATAGATATAAATATATATATTTTTTGAACTACATAAAACTTGCGAATATACAACATTCTTCGCTGTCCAATTTAACTACGTAAAACTTAAGAATATACAACATTCTTCCATGTCCTATTGTTTGTGCACATAAATAGATTGTTAGGTTTACCTAACTCTTGAACATGCAACATAAAATTGTCCATGGGAAAAGCAATCCGTATTCAGATCTATACCTGATTATTCTAATGATTGCCCTTTAGCTTTGTTGATGCTGATTGCTAATCAAACATTCCCTGTGTCCCCGTCGTCATTTATATATCCCCCTGTGACCCCTGGCACCCCCCTTGTAGTTGTGTCCCTGTGTCCTGGTCGTCATTTATATTCCCAGTATTCCGGTCGTCATTTGGTCCCGGTGTCCCAGTCTGTACTTTCTCTTTGAGTGGCGAGGTCGTCATTTATATTCCCTGTGTCCAGCATCCCGGTCGTCATTTGTTTCCCGGTTTCCCGGTCTGTAATTTCTCTTCGAACAATCCCTGTGTCCCGGTCGTTATTTATATATCTTCCCTGTACCCCCGTCGTCCCCTTTGTAGTTGTGTCACTGTGTCCCGGTCGTCATTTATATTCCCTGTGTCCCGGTGTCCCAGTCTGTAATTTCTCTTTGAGGTTCCCGGTCGTCATTTATATTCCCTGTATCTCCGTGTCCCGGTCGTCATCTGTGTCCCGGTCTGTAATTTCATCAGTTGACAAACATGACGTCAGTTGACAAACAATTTCATGACGCATACAGCTCAATCCTTACAATGACGTCAGTCGACACACCTGAAGTCACTCGACAGACAAACAGACAACTTATTTTTATATATATAGATATATAGCTGTTGGGGGGGGGCTTGGGGGGGCATCGCGCCCCCAAGCCCTCCGAGCGCGTTAGTCGTTACACGCCATATTAGTTACCTGCCATTGTAGTTGTGTCCCTGTGTCCCACCTGTGAATTGAGATAGATTTAAATATATATATTTTTTGAACTACATAAAACTTGCGAATATACAACATTCTTCGCTGTCCAATTTAACTACGTAAAACTTAAGAATATACAACATTCTTCCATGTCCTATTGTTTGTGCATATAAATAGATTGTTAGGTTTACCTAACTCTTGAACATGCAACATAAAATTGTCCATGGGAAAAGCAATCCCTATTCAGATCTATACCTTTTTATTCTAATGATTGCCCTTTAGCTTTGTTGATGCTGATTGCTAATCAAACATTCCCTGTGTCCTCGTCGTCATTTATATATCCCCCTGTGCCCCCTGGCACCCCCCTTGTAGTTGTGTCCCTGTGTCCTGGTCGTCATTTATATTCCCAGTATTCCGGTCGTCATTTGTGTCCCGGTGTCCCAGTCTGTACTTTCTCTTTGAGTGTCGAGGTCGTCATTTATATTCCCTGTGTCCCAGCATCCCGGTCGTCATTTGTTTCCCGGTGTCCCGGTCTGTAATTTCTCTTCGAACAATCCCTGTGTCCCAGTCGTCATTTATATATCTTCCCTGTACCCCCTTCGTCCCCTTTGTAGTTGTGTCACTGTGTCCCGGTCGTCATTTATATTCCCTGTGTCCCGGTGTCCCAGTCTGTAATTTCTCTTTGAGGTTCCCGGTAGTCATTTATATTCCCTGTATCCCCGTGTCCCGGTCGTCATTTGTGTCCCGGTCTGTAATTTCATCAGTTGACAAACATGACGTCAGTCGACAAACAATTTCATGACGCATACAGCTCAATCCTTACAATGACGTCAGTCGACACACCTGAAGTCACTCGACAGACACACAGACAACTTATTTTTATATATATAGATATATAGCTGTTGGGAGGGGGGGGCTTGAGGGGCATCGCGCCCCCAAGCCCCCCGCACGCGTAAGTCGTTACACGCCATATTAGTTACCTGCCATTGTAGTTGTGTCCCTGTGTCCCACCTGTGAATTGAGATAGATATAAATATATATATTTTTTGAACTACATAAAACTTGCGAATATACAACATTCTTCGCTGTCCAATTTAACTACGTAAAACTTAAGAATATACAACATTCTTCCATGTCCTATTGTTTGTGCATATAAATAGATTGTTAGGTTTACCTAACTCTTGAACATGCAACATAAAATTGTCCATGGGAAAAGCAATCCGTATTCAGATCTATACCTGATTATTCTAATGATTGCCCTTTAGCTTTGTTGATGCTGATTGCTAATCAAACATTCCCTGTGTCCCCGTCGTCATTTATATATCCCCCTGTGCCCCCTGGCACCCCCTTGTAGTTGTGTCCCTGTGTCCTGGTCGTCATTTATATTCCCAGTATTCCGGTCGTCATTTGTGTCCCGGTGTCCCAGTCTGTACTTTCTCTTTGAGTGTCGAGGTCGTCATTTATATTCCCTGTGTCCCAGCATCCCTGTCGTCATTTGTTTCCCGGTGTCCCGGTCTGTAATTTCTCTTCGAACAATCCCTGTGTCCCGGTCGTCATTTATATATCTTCCCTGTACCCCCGTCGTCCCCTTTGCAGTTGTGTCACTGTGTCCCGGTCGTCATTTATATTCCCTGTGTCCCGGTGTCCCAGTCTGTAATTTCTCTTTGAGGTTCCCGGTCGTCATTTATATTCCCTGTATCCCCGTGTCCCGGTCGTCATTTGTGTCCCGGTCTGTAATTTCATCAGTTGACAAACATGACGTCAGTCGACAAACAATTTCATGACGCATACAGCTCAATCCTTACAATGACTTCAGTCGACACACCTGAAGTCACTCGACAGACACACAGACAACTTATTTTTATATATATAGACATATAGCTGTTGGGGGGAGGTTTGGGGGGGGGGGGCATCGCGCCCCCATGCCCCCCGCGCGCGTAAGTCGTTACACGCCATATTAGTTACCTGCCATTGTAGTTGTGTCCCTGTGTCCCATCTGTGAATTGAGATAGATATAAATATATATATTTTTTGAACTACATAAAACTTGCGAATATACAACATTCTTCGCTGTCAAATTTAACTACGTAAAACTTAAGAATATACAACATTCTTCCATGTCCTATTGTTTGTGCATATAAATAGATTGTTAGGTTTACCTAACTCTTGAACATGCAACATAAAATTGTCCATGGGAAAAGCAATCCGTATTCAGATCTATACCTGATTATTCTAATGATTGCCCTTTAGCTTTGTTGATGCTGATTGCTAATCAAACATTCCCTGTGTCCCCGTCGTCATTTATATATCCCCCTGTGCCCCCTGGCACCCCCCTTGTAGTTGTGTCCCTGTGTCCTGGTCGTCATTTATATTCCCAGTATTCCGGTCGTCATTTGTGTCCCGGTGTCCCAGTCTGTACTTTCTCTTTGAGTGTCGAGGTCGTCATTTATATTCCCTGTGTCCCAGCATCCCGGTCGTCATTTGTTTCCCGGTGTCCCGGTCTGTAATTTCTCTTCGAACAATCCCTGTGTCCCGGTCGTCATTTATATATCTTCCCTGTACCCCCGTTGTCCCCTTTGTAGTTGTGTCCCTGTGTCCCGGTCGTCATCTATATTCCCTGTGTCCCGGTGTCCCAGTCTGTAATTTCTCTTTGAGGTTCCCGGTCGTCATTTATATTCCCTGTATCCCCGTGTCCCGGTCGTCATTTATATTCCCAGTATTCCGGTCGTCATTTGTGTCCCGGTGTCCCAGTCTGTACTTTCTCTTTGAGTGTCGAGGTCGTCATTTATATTCCCTGTGTCCCAGCATCCCGGTCGTCATTTGTTTCCCGGTTTCCCGGTCTGTAATTTCTCTTCGAACAATCCCTGTGTCCCGGTCGTCATTTATTTATCTTCCCTGTACCCCCGTTGTCCCCTTTGTAGTTGTGTCCCTGTGTCCCGGTCGTCATCTATATTCCCTGTGTCCCGGTGTCCCAGTCTGTAATTTCTCTTTGAGGTTCCCGGTCGTCATTTATATTCCCAGTATCCCCGTGTCCCGGTCGTCATTAATATTCCCAGTATTCCGGTCGTCATTTGTGTCCCGGTGTCCCAGTCTGTACTTTCTCTTTGAGTGTCGAGGTCGTCATTTATATTCCCTGTGTCCCAGCATCCCGGTCGTCATTTATATTCCCAGTATTCCGGTCGTCATTTGATCCCGGTGTCCCAGTCTGTACTTTCTCTTTGAGTGTCGAGGTCGTCATTTATATTCCCTGTGTCCCAGCATCCCGGTCGTCATTTGTTTCCCGGTGTCCCAGTCTGTAATTTCTCTTTGAGGTTCCCGGTCGTCATTTATATTCCCTGTATCCCCGTGTCCCGGTCGTCATTTGTGTCCCGGTCTGTAATTTCATCAGTTGACAAACATGATGTCAGTCGACAAACAATTTCATGACGCATACAGCTCAATCCTTACAATGACTTCAGTCGACACACCTGAAGTCACACGACAGACACACAGACAACTTATTTTTATATATATAGATATATAGCTGTTGGGGGGAGGCTTGGGGGGGCATCGCGCCCCCATGCCCCCCGCGCGCGTAAGTCGTTACACGCCATATTAGTTACCTGCCATTGTAGTTGTGTCCCTGTGTCCCACCTTTGAATTGAGATAGATATAAATATATTTTTTTTTGAACTACATAAAACTTGCGAATATACAACATTCTTCGCTGTCCAATTTAACTACGTAAAACTTAAGAATATACAACATTCTTCCATGTCCTATTGTTTGTGCATATAAATAGATTGTTAGGTTTACCTAAATCTTGAACATGCAACATAAAATTGTCCATGGGAAAAGCAATCCGTATTCAGATCTATACCTGATTATTCTAATGATTGCCCTTTAGCTTTGTTGATTCTGATTGCTAATCAAACATTCTCTGTGTCCCCGTCGTCATTTATATATCCCCCTGTGCCCCCTGGCACCCCCCTTGTAGTTGTGTCCCTGTGTCCTGGTCGTCATTTATATTCCCAGCATTCCGGTCGTCATTTGTGTCCCGGTGTCCAAGTCTGTACTTTCTCTTTGAGTGTCGAGGTCGTCATTTATATTCTCTGTGTCCCAGCATCCCGGTCGTCATTTGTTTCCCGGTGTCCCGGTCTGTAATTTCTCTTCGAACAATCCCCGTGTCCCGGACGTCATTTATATATCTTCCCTGTACCCCCGTCGTCCCCTTTGTAGTTGTGTCACTGTGTCCCGGTCGTCATTTATATTCCCTGTGTCCCGGTGTCCCAGTCTGTAATTTCTCTTTGAGGTTCCCGGTCGTCATTTATATTCCCTGTATCCCCGTGTCCCGGTCGTCATTTGTGTCCCGGTCTGTAATTTCATCAGTTGACAAACATCACATCAGTCGACAAACAATTTCATGACGCATACAGCTCAATCCTTACAATGACGTCAGTCGACACACCTGAAGTCACTCGACAGACACACAGACAACTTATTTTTATATATATATATAGATATATAGCTGTTGGGGGGGTTTGGGGGGGCATCGCGCCCCCAAGCCCCCCGCGCGCGTAAGTCGTTACATGCCATATTAGTTACCTGCCATTGTAGTTGTGTCCCTGTGTCCCACCTGTGAATTGAGATAGATATAAATATATATATTTTTTGAACTACATAAAACTTGCGAATATACAACATTCTTCGCTGTCCAATTTAACTACGTAAAACTTAAGAATATACAATATTCTTCCATGTCCTATTGTTTGTGCATATAAATAGATTGTTAGGTTTACCTAACTCTTGAACATGCAACGTAAAATTGTCCATGGGAAAAGCAATCCGTATTCAGATCTATACCTGATTATTCTAATGATTGCCCTTTAGCTTTGTTGATGCTGATTGCTAATCAAACATTCCCTGTGTCTCCGTCATCATTTATATATCCCCCTGTGCCCCCTGGCACCCCCCTTGTAGTTGTGTCCCTGTGTCCTGGTCATCATTTATATTCCCAGTATTCCGGTCGTCATTTGTGTCCCGGTGTCCCAGTCTGTACTTTCTCTTTGAGTGTCGAGGTCGTCATTTATATTCCCTGTGTCCCAGCATCCCGGTCGTCATTTGTTTCCCGGTGTCCCGGTCTGTTATTTCTCTTCGAACAATCCCTGTGTCCCGGTTGTCATTTATATATCTTCCCTGTACCCCGTCGTCCCCTTTGTAGTTGTGTCACTGTGTCCCGGTCGTCATTTATATTCCCAGTGTCCCGGTGTCCCAGTCTGTAATTTCTCTTTGAGGTTCCCGGTCGTCATTTATATTCCCTGTATCCCCGTGTCCCGGTCGTCATTTGTGTCCCGGTCTGTAATTTCATCAGTTGACAAACATGACGTCAGTCGCCAAACAATTTCATGACGCATACAGCTCAATCCTTACAATGACGTCAGTCGACACACCTGAAGTCACTCGACAGACACACAGACAACTTATTTTTATATATATAGATATATAGCTGTTGGGGGGGGGGTTCGGGGGCATCGCGCCCGCAAGCCCACCGCGCGCGTAAGTCGTTACACGCCATATTAGTTACCTGCCATTGTAGTTGTGTCCCTGTGTCCCACCTGTGAATTGAGATAGATATAAATATATATATTTTTTGAACTACATAAAACTTGCGAATATACAACATTCTTCGCTGTCCAATTTAACTACGTAAAACTTAAGAATATACAACATTCTTCCATGTCCTATTGTTTGTGCATATAAATAGATTGTTAGGTTTACCTAACTCTTGAACATGCAACATAAAATTGTCCATGGGAAAAGCAATCCGTATTCAGATCTATACCTGATTATTCTAATGATTGCCCTTTAGCTTTGTTGATGCTGATTGCTAATCAAACATTCCCTGTGTCCCCGTCGTCATTTATATATCCCCCTGTGCCCCCTGGCACCCCCCTTGTAGTTGTGTCCCTGTGTCCTGGTCGTCATTTATATTCCCAATATTCCGGTCGTCATTTGTGTCCCGGTGTCCCAGTCTGTACTTTCTCTTTGAGTGTCGAGGTCGTCATTTATATTCCCTGTGTCCCAGCATCCCGGTCGTCATTTGTTTCCCAGTGTCCCGGTCTGTAATTTCTCTTCGAACAATCCCTGTGTCCCGGTCGTCATTTATATATCTTCCCTGTACCCCCTTCGTCCCCTTTGTAGTTGTGTCACTGTTTCCCGGTCGTCATTTATATTCCCTGTGTCCCGGTGTCCCAGTCTGTAATTTCTTTTTGAGGTTCCCGGTCGTCACTTATATTCCCTGTATCCCCGTGTCCCGGTCGTCATTTGTGTCCCGGTCTGTAATCTCATCAGTTGACAAACATGACGTCAGTCGACAAACAATTTCATGACGCATACAGCTCAATCCTTACAATGACGTCTGTCGACACACCTGAAGTCACTCGACAGACACACAGACAACTTATTTTTATATATATAGATATATAGCTGTTGGGGGGGGCTTGGGGGGCATCGCGTCCCCAAGCCCCCCGCGCACGTAAGTCGTTACACGCCATATTAGTTACCTGCCATTGTAGTTGTGTCCCTGTGTCCCACCTGTGAATTGAGATAGATATAAATATATATATTTTTTGAACTGCATAAAACTTGCGAATATACAACATTCTTCGCTGTCCAATTTAACTACGTGAAACTTAAGAATATACAACATTCTTCCATGTCCTATTGTTTGTGCATATAAATAGATTGTTAGGTTTACCTAACTCTTGAACATGCAACATAAAATTGTCCATGGGAAAAGCAATCCGTATTCAGATCTATACCTGATTATTCTAATGATTGCCCTTTAGCTTTGTTGATGCTGATTGCTAATCAAACATTCCCTGTGTCCCCGTCGTCATTTATATATCCCCCTGTGCCCCCTGGCACCCCCCTTGTAGTTGTGTCCCTGTATCCTGGTCGTCATTTATATTCCCAGTATTCCGGTCGTCATTTGTGTCCCGGTGTCCCAGTCTTTACTTTCTCTTTGAGTGTCGAGGTCGTCATTTATATTCCCTGTGTCCCAGCATCCCGGTCGTCATTTGTTTCCCGGTGTCCCGGTCTGTAATTTCTCTTTGAACAATCCCAGTGTCCCGGTCGTCATTTATATATCTTCCCTGTACACCCGTCGTCCCTTTTGTAGTTGTGTCACTGTGTCCCGGTCGTCATTTATATTCCCTGTGTCCCGTGTCCCAGTCTGTAATTTCTCTTTGAGGTTCCCGGTCGTCATTTATATTCCCTGTATCCCCGTGTCCCGGTCGTCATTTGTGTCCCGGTCTGTAATTTCATCAGTTGACAAACATGACGTCATTCGACAAACAATTTCATGACGCATACAGCTCAATCCTTACAATGACGTCAGTCGACACACCTGAAGTCACTCGACAGACACACAGACAACTTATTTTTATATATATAGATATATAGCTGTTGGGGAGGGGGGCTTGGGGGGAAATCGCGCCCCCAAGCTCCCCGCGCGCGTAAGTCGTTACACGCCATATTAGTTAACTGCCATTGTAGTTGTGTCCCTGTGTCCCACCTGTGAATTGAGATAGATATAAATATATATATTTTTTGAACTACATAAAACTTGCGAATATACAACATTCTTCGCTGTCCAATTTAACTACGTAAAACTTAAGAATATACAACATTCTTCCATGTCGTATTGTTTGTGCATATAAATAGATTGTTAGGTTTACCTAACTCTTGAACATGCAACATAAAATTGTCCATGGGAAAAGCAATCCGTATTCAGACATATACCTGATTATTCTAATGATTGCCCTTTAGCTTTGTTGATGCTGATTGCTAATCAAACATTCCCTGTGTCCCCGTCGTCATTTATATATCCCCCTGTGCCCCCTGGCAACCCCCTTGTAGTTGTGTCCCTGTGTCCTGGTCGTCATTTATATTCCCAGTATTCCGGTCGTCATTTGTGTCCCGGTGTCCCAGTCTGTACTGTCTCTTTGAGTGTCGAGGTCGTCCTTTATATTCCCTGTGTCCCAGCATCCCGGTCGTCATTTGTTTCCCGGTGTCCCGGTCTGTAATTTCTCTTCAAACAATCCCTGTGTCCCGGTCGTCATTTATATATCTTCCCTGTACCCCCCGTCGTCCCCTTTGTAGTTGTGTCACTGTGTCCCGGTCGTCATTTATATTCCCTGTGTCCCGGTGTCCCAGTCTGTAATTTCTCTTTGAGGTTCCCGGTTGTCATTTCTATTCCCTGTATCCCCGTGTCCCGGTCGTCATTTGTGTCCCGGTCTGTAATTTCATCAGTTGACAAATATGACGTCAGTCGACAAACAATTTCATGACGCATACAGTTCAATCCTTAAAATGACGTCAGTCGACACACCTGAAGTCACTCGACAGACACACAGACAACTTATTTTTATATATATAGATATATAGCTGTTGGGGGGGAGGGCTTGGGGGGGCATCGCGCCCCCAAGCCCCCCGCGCGCGTAAGTCGTTACACGCCATATTAGTTACCTGCCATTGTAGTTGTGTCCCTGTGTCCCACCTGTGAATTGAGATAGATATAAATATATATATTTTTTGAACTACATAAAACTTGCGAATATACAACATTCTTCGCTGTCCAATTTAACTACGTAAAACTTAAGAATATACAACATTCTTCCATGTCCTATTGTTTGTGCATATAAATAGATTGTTAGGTTTACCTAACTCTTGAACATGCAACATAAAATTGTCCATGGGAAAAGTAATCCGTATTCAGATCTATACCTGATTATTCTAATGATTGCCCTTTAGCTTTGTTGATGCTGATTGCTAATCAAACATTCCCTGTGTCCCCGTCGTCATTTATATATCCCCCTGTGCCCCCTGGCACCCCCCTTGTAGTTGTGTCCCTGTGTCCTGGTCGTCATTTATATTCCCAGTATTCCGGTCGTCATTTGTGTCCCGGTGTCCCAGTCTGTACTTTCTCTTTGAGTGTCGAGGTCGTCATTTATATTCCCTGTGTCCCAGCATCCCGGTCGTCATTTGTTTCTCGGTGTCCCGGTCTGTAATTTCTCTTCGAACAATCCCTGTGTCCCGGTCGTCATTTATATATCTTCCCTGTACCCCCGTCGTCCCCTTTGTAGCTGTGTCACTGTGTCCCGGTCGTCATTTATATTCCCTGTGTCCCGGTGTCCCAGTCTGTAATTTCTCTTTGAGGTTCCCAGTCGTCATTTATATTCCCTGTATCCCCATGTCCCGGTCGTCATTTGTGTCCCGGTCTGTAATTTCATCAGTTGACAAACATGACGTCAGTCGACAAACAATTTCATGACGCATACAGCTCAATCCTTACAATGACGTCAGTCGACACACCTGAAGTCACTCGACAGACACACAGACAACTTATTTATATATATATATAGATATATAGCTGTTGGGGGGGGGGGGCTTGGGGGGGCATCGCGCCCCCAACCCCCCCGCGCGCGTAAGCCGTTACACGCCATATTAGTTACCTGCCATTGTAGTTGTGTCCCTGTGTCCCACCTGTGAATTGAGATAGATATAAATATATATATATTTTTTTAACTACATAAAACTTGCGAATATACAACATTCTTCGCTGTCCAATTTAACTACGTAAAACTTAAGAATATACAACATTCTTCCATGTCCTATTGTTTGTGCATATAAATAGATTGTTAGGTTTACCTAACTCTTGAACATGCAACATAAAATTGTCCATTGGAAAAGCAATCCGTATTCAGATCTATACCTGATTATTCTAATGATTGCCCTTTAGCTTTGTTGATGCTGATTGCTAATCAAACATTCCCTGTGTCCCCGTCGTCATTTATATATCCCCCTGTGCCCCCTGGCACCCCCCTTGTAGTTGTGTCCCTGTGTCCTGGTCGTCATTTATATTCCCAGTATTCCGGTCGTCATTTGTGTCCTGGTGTCCCAGTCTGTACTTTCTCTTTGAGTGTCGAGGTCGTCATTTATATTCCCTGTGTCCCAGCATCCCGGTCGTCATTTTTTTCCCGGTGTCCCGGTCTGTAATTTATCTTCGAACAATCCCTGTGTCCCGGTCGTCATTTATATTTCTTCCCTGTACCCCCGTCGTCCCCTTTGTAGTTGTGTCACTGTGTCCCGGTCGTCATTTATATTCCCTGTGTCCCGGTGTCCCAGTCTGTAATTTCTCTTTGAGGTTCCCGGTCGTTATTTATATTCCCTGTATCCCCGTGTCCCGGTCGTCATTTGTGTCCCGGTCTGTAATTTCATCAGTTGACAAACATGACATCAGTCGACAAACAATTACATGACGCATACAGTTCAATCCTTAAAATGACGTCAGTCGACACACCTGAAGTCACTCGACAGACACACAGACAACTTATTTTTATATATATAGATATATAGCTGTTGGGGGGGGGGCTTGGGGGGGCATCGCGCCCCCAAGCCCCCGCGCGCGTAAGTCGTTACACGCCATATTAGTTACCTGCCATTGTAGTTGTGTCCCTGTGTTCCACCTGTGAATTGAGATAGATATAAATATTACATTTTTTGAACTACATAAAACTTGCGAATATACAACATTCTTCGCTGTCCAATTTAACTACGTAAAACTTAAGAATATACAACATTCTTCCATGTCCTATTGTTTGTGCATATAAATAGATTGTTAGGTTTACCTAACTCTTGAACATGCAACATAAAATTGTCATGGGAAAAGTAATCCGTATTCAGATCTATACCTGATTATTCTAATGATTGCCCTTTAGCTTTGTTGATGCTGATTGCTAATCAAACATTCCCTGTGTCCCCGTCGTCATTTATATATCCCCCTGTGCCCCCTGGTACCCCCTTGTAGTTGTGTCCCTGTGTCCTGGTCGTCATTTATATTCCAGTATTCCGGTCGTCATTTGTGTCTTGTGTCCCAGTCTGTACTTTCTCTTTGAGTGTCGAGGTCGTCATTTATATTCCCTGTGTCCCAGCATCCCGGTCGTCATTTGTTTCCCGGTGTCCCCGGTCTGTAATTTCTCTTCGAACAATCCCTGTGTCCCGGACGTCATTTATATATCTTCCCTGTACCCCCGTCGTCCCCTTTGTAGTTGTGTCACTGTGTCCCGGTCGTCATTTATATTCCCTGTGTCCGGTGTCCCAGTCTGTAATTTCTCTTTGAGGTTCCCGGTCGTCATTTATATTCCCTGTATCCCCGTGTCCCGGTCGTCATTTGTGTCCTGGTCTGTAATTTCATTAGTTGACAAACATGACGTCAGTCGACAAACAATTTCATGACGCATACAGCTCAATCCTTACAATGACGTCAGTCGACACACCTGAAGTCACTCGACAGACACAAAGACAACTTATTTTTATATATATAGATATATAGCTGTTGGGGTGGGGGGGGCTTGGGGGGCATCGCGCCCCCAAGCCTCCCGCGCGTAAGTCGTTACACGCCATATTAGTTACCTGCCATTGTAGTTGTTTCCCTGTGTCCCACCTGTGAATTGAGATAGATATAAATATATATATTTTTTGAACTACATAAAACTTGCGAATATACAACATTCTTCGCTGTCCAATTTAACTACGTAAAACTTAAGAATATACAACATTCTTCCATGTCCTATTGTTTGTGCATATAAATAGATTGTTAGGTTTACCTAACTCTTGAACATGCAACATAAAATTGTCCATGGGAAAAGCAATCCGTATTCAGATCTATACCTGATTATTCTAATGATTGCCCTTTAGCTTTGTTGATGCTGATTGCTAATCAAACATTCCCTGTGTCCCCGTCGTCATTTATATATCCCCCTGTGCCCCCTGGCAACCCCCTTGTAGTTGTGTCCCTGTGTCCTCGTCGTAAATTATATTCCCAGTATTCCGGTCGTCATTTGTGTCCCGGTGTCCCAGTCTGTACTTTCTCTTTGAGTGTCGAGGTCGTCATTTATATTCCCTGTGTCCCAGCCTCCCGGTCGTCATTTGTTTCCCGGTGTCCCGGTCTGTAATTTCTCTTCGAACTATCCCTGTGTTCCGGTCGTCATTTATATTTCTTCCCTGTACCCCCGTCGTCCCCTTTGTAGTTGTGTCACTGTGTCCCGGTCGTCATTTATATTCCCTGTGTCCCGGTGTCCCAGTCTGTAATTTCTCTTTGAGGTTCCCGGTCGTTATTTATATTCCCTGTATCCCCGTGTCCCGGTCGTCATTTGTGTCCCGGTATGTAATTTCATTAGTTGACAAACATGACATCAGTCGACAAACAATTTCATGACGCATACAGCTCAATCCTTACAATGACGTCAGTCGACACACCTGAAGTCACTCGACAGACACACAGACAACTTATTTTTATATATATAGATATATAGCTGTTGGGGGGGGGGGGCTTGGGGGGGCATCGCGCCCCCAAGCCCCCCCGCGCGCGTAAGTCGTTACACGCCATATTAGTTACCTGCCATTGTAGTTGTGTCCCTGTGTCCCACCTGTGAATTGAGATAGATATAAATATATATGTTTTTTGAACTACATGAAACTTGCGGATATACAACATTCTTCGCTGTCCAATTTAACTACGTAAAACTTAAGAATATACAACATTCTTCCATGTCCTATTGTTTGTGCATATAAATAGATTGTTAGGTTTACCTAACTCTTGAACATGCAACATAAAATTGTCCATGGGAAAAGCAATCCGTATTCAGATCTATACCTGATTATTCTAATGATTGCCCTTTAGCTTTGTTGATGCTGATTGCTAATCAAACATTCCCTGTGTCCCCGTCGTCATTTATATATCCCCCTGTGCCCCCTGGCACCCCCCTTGTAGTTGTGTCCCTGTGTCCTGGTCGTCATTTATATTCCCAGTATTCCGGTCGTCATTTGTGTCCCGGTGTCCCAGTCTGTACTTTCTCTTTGAGTGTCGAGGTCGTCATTTATATTCCCTGTGTCCCAGCATCCCGGTCGTCATTTGTTTCCCGGTGTCCCGGTCTGTAATTTCTCTTCGAACAATCCCTGTGTCCCGGTCGTCATTTATATATCTTCCCTGTACCCCCGTCGTCCCCTTTGTAGCTGTGTCACTGTGTCCCGGTCGTCATTTATATTCCCTGTGTCCCGGTGTCCCAGTCTGTAATTTCTCTTTGAGGTTCTCAGTCGTCATTTATATTCCCTGTATCCCCATGTCCCGGTCGTCATTTGTGTCCCGGTCTGTAATTTCATCAGTTGACAAACATGACGTCAGTCGACAAACAATTTCATGACGCATACAGCTCAATCCTTACAATGACGTCAGTCGACACACCTGAAGTCACTCGACAGACACACAGACAACTTATTTTTATATATAAAGATATATAGCTGTTGGGGGGGGGGGGCTTGGGGGGGCATCACGCCCCCAAGCCCCCCGCGCGCGTAAGTCGTTACACGCCATATTAGTTACCTGCCATTGTAGTTGTGTCCCTGTGTCCCACCTGTGAATTGAGATAGATATAAAAATATATGTTTTTTGAACTACATGAAACTTGCGGATATACAACATTCTTCGCTGTCCAATTTAACTACGTAAAACTTAAGAATATACAACATTCTTCCATGTCCTATTGTTTGTGCATATAAATAGATTGTTAGGTTTACCTAACTCTTGAACATGCAACATAAAATTCTCCATGGGAAAAGCAATCCGTATTCAGATCTATACCTGATTATTCTAATGATTGCCCTTTAGCTTTGTTGATGCTGATTGCTAATCAAACATTCCCTGTGTCCCCGTCGTCATTTATATATCCCCCTGTGCCCCCTGGCAACCCCCTTGTAGTTGTGTCCCTGTGTCCTCGTCGTAAATTATATTCCCAGTATTCCGGTCGTCATTTGTGTCCCGGTGTCCCAGTCTGTACTTTCTCTTTGAGTGTCGAGGTCGTCATTTATATTCCCTGTGTCCCAGCATCCCGGTCGTCATTTGTTTCCCGGTGTCCCGGTCTGTAATTTCTCTTCGAACTATCCCTGTGTCCCGGTCGTCATTTATATATCTTCCCTGTACCCCCGTCGTCCCCTTTGTAGCTGTGTCACTGTGTCCCGGTCGTCATTTATATTCCCTGTGTCCCGGTGTCCCAGTCTGTAATTTCTCTTTGAGGTTCCCAGTCGTCATTTATATTCCCTGTATCCCCATGTCCCGGTCGTCATTTGTGTCCCGGTCTGTAATTTCATCAGTTGACAAACATGACGTCAGTCGACAAACAATTTCATGACGCATACAGCTCAATCCTTACAATGACGTCAGTCGACACACCTGAAGTCACTCGACAGACACACAGATAACTTATTTTTATATATATATAGATATATAGCTGTTGGGGGGGGGGCTTGGGGGGGCATCGCGCCCCCAACCCCCCCGCGCGCGTAAGTCGTTACACGCCATATTAGTTACCTGCCATTGTAGTTGTGTCCCTGTGTCCCACCTGTGAATTGAGATAGATATAAATATATATATATTTTTTTAACTACATAAAACTTGCGAATATACAACATTCTTCGCTGTCCAATTTAACTACGTAAAACTTAAGAATATACAACATTCTTCCATGTCCTATTGTTTGTGCATATAAATAGATTGTTAGGTTTACCTAACTCTTGAACATGCAACATAAAATTGTCCATGGGAAAAGCAATCCGTATTCAGATCTATACCTGATTATTCTAATGATTGCCCTTTAGCTTTGGTGATGCTGATTGCTAATCAAACATTCCCTGTGTCCCCGTCGTCATTTATATATCCCCCTGTGCCCCTGGCACCCCCCTTGTAGTTGTGTCCCTGTGTCCTGGTCGTAATTTATATTCCCAGTATTCCGGTCGTCATTTGTGTCCCGGTGTCCCAGTCTGTACTTTCTCTTTGAGTGTCGAGGTCGTCATTTATATTCCCTGTGTCTCAGCATCCCGGTCGTCATTTGTTTCCCGGTGTCCCAGTCTGTAATTTCTCTTCGAACAATCCCTGTGTCCCGGTCGTCATTTATTTATCTTCCCTGTACCCCCGTCGTCCCCTTTGTAGTTGTGTCACTGTGTCCCGGTCGTCATTTATGTTCCCTGTGTCCCGGTGTCCCAGTCTGTAATTTCTCTTTGAGGTTCCCGGTCGTCATTTATATTCCCTGTATCCCCGTGTCCCGGTCGTCATTTGTGTCCCGGTCTGTAATTTCATCAGTTGACAAACATGACGTCAGTCGACAAACAATTTCATGACGCATACAGCTCAATCCTTACAATGACGTCAGTCGACACACCTGAAGTCACTCGACAGACACACAGACAACTTATTTTTATATATATATAGATATATAGCTGTTTGGGGGGGGGGGGGGCTTGGGGGTCATCGCGCCCCCAAGCCCCCCGCGCGCGTAAGACGTTACATGCCATATTAGTTACCTGCCATTGTAGTTGTGTCCCTGTGTCCCACCTGTGAATTGAGATAGATATAAATATATATATTTTTTGAACTACATAAAACTTGCGAATATACAACATTCTTCGCTGTCCAATTTAACTACGTAAAACTTAAGAATATACAACATTCTTCCATGTCCTATTGTTTGTGCATATAAATAGATTGTTAGGTTTACCTAACTCTTGAACATGCAACATAAAATTGTCCATGGGAAAAGCAATCCGTATTCAGATCTATACCTGATTATTCTAATGATTGCCCTTTAGCTTTGTTGATGCTGATTGCTAATCAAACATTCCCTGTGTCCCCGTCGTCATTTATATATCCCCCTGTGCCCCCTGGCACCCCCCTTGTAGTTGTGTCCTGGTCGTCATTTATATTCCCAGTATTCCGGTCGTCATTTGTGTCCCGGTGTCCCAGTCTGTACTTTCTCTTTGAGTGTCGAGGTCGTCATTTATATTCCCTGTGTCCCAGCATCCCGGTCGTCATTTGTTTCCCGGTGTCCCGGTCTGTAATTTCTCTTCGAACAATCCCTGTGTCCCGCTCGTCATTTATATATCTTCCCTGTACCCCCGTCGTCCCCTTTGTAGGTGTGTCACTGTGTCCCGGTCGTCATTTATATTCCCTGTGTCCCGGTGTCCCAGTCTGTAAATTCTCTTTGACGTTCCCGGTCGTCATTTATATTCCCTTTATCCCCGTGTCCCGGTCGTCATTTGCGTCCCGGTCTGTAATTTCATCAGTTGACAAACATGACGTCAGTCGACAAACAATTTCATGACGCATACAGCTCAATCCTTACAATGACGGTAGTCGACACACCTGAAGTCACTCGACAGACACACAGACAACTTATTTATATATATATAGATATATAGCTGTTGGGGGGGGGGGGCTTGGGGGGCATCGCGCCCCCAAGCCCCCCGCGCGCGTAAGTCGTTACACGCCATATTAGTTACCTGCCATTGTAGTTGTGTCCCTGTGTCCCACCTGTGAATTGAGATAGATATAAATATATATATTTTTTGAACTACATAAAACTTGCGAATATACAACATTCTTCGCTGTCCAATTTAACTACGTAAAACTTAAGAATATACAACATTCTTCCGTGTCCTATTGTTTGTGCATATAAATAGATTGTTAGGTTTAGTAGCGATCTAGGATTCATCAAGGCAAGATCTAGCTTGTGACTGTGAGAGTTTAATAACCGCATCTGGATTTTTCACAATTTTTGCGCTGTTTGTTACGGGGCCCCTTTGATTTGTATGCAGAAAGGGGCCCATGCCTGTAAGTCCCTTTGAAATGTCATTTTGCTAATTTCATTTACGGAGGCGAATTTTTACTGCATAATTAACGATGTCGGTCACAAAAAAGCATTTCGACGAGCGTATGGATGACTTAAAGCAAATGATCGAAAATCTTCGTATAGAGAATTCAGCTCTGAAACAAGAGAATTCTGATTTGAAAAATGCAATTATAGCGGTTAAAGAACAGTGTTTGAGTACAGAATTGTACGTAAAACGCAAAAATCTGCTGATTCACGGAATTCCTAATAAGGATAGTGAGAATATTGAAGAGACAGTCCACGACTTTTTATCAGGAATGCCAGTACAAAACTCGAAGGATATAAAATTCACGGCAATGTACAGAATTAGAAACAAGACCAAGCGCCCTTCCCGCTCGAACTCTCACCCCGTTTCGGACCCTATTTTTGTCTCTGTTCTGAATCTTAGGCATAAAGATAGTATCATGGCTTGTGTTGGTAGCCTAAAAGGCACAGGAAAGAGCATCAGTAATGACCTACCATCTGAACTTGCAAAGCGTCGGAAAGAACTTTGAGTACGGCTTACAAGCTTCGAAATTCCAAAGTAACCGCTGAGAAAGTATCTCAAACTAAAGTCATGCAACAGGGTACTAAACTATGGCTAGAAACAAAAAAAACTTCTAGCTCAAACTGGGTTAAGTTCAGTGATGCATGCCATGACCCCCTCGCCTTGGTTTTATCTGCAGTTATTAGTGATGGTGCTTCTGACGCGTGACGTAAACTATCGAGTATTTTCGCCTCAGTAAAGTGAGGGGATGCAATTTTGCTGCTCTTTTTTTGCAACGTCCGTATCTGTGTGTGTTTTTTTTTTTAGTTATTGTCCTATTTTTCCTTTTCTCTATTTACTATATTATTTACTCCTTTTTTGCTTTCTTTTGCAATGTGCGTATCTATGTTTTTTTTATATATTTATTTTCTTATATTTCTCTCTTTCCATGTTATTTACTCTTTTCTTTACTTTTTTACTTGTAAATATTTTTCCGTTCCAGAGCGAAAATTCAAGTTCGTGCCTTCGCCTTATGAATTTGCTGTCATTAGGATGTCTACGTCACCCGTGTTCACTCGACTACAGCGTGGTCTCTATTCATCACCTATATTGGTAAGTAGTAATATATGAAATTGAGTTTTCATCGAGGACTGACGCTAATCTCACGAAAAGGAAATTAGATGAATATGAAAGTCGTAGAGTAAATTTTAATGAAATTTTGAATAACCCGATAGGAAGAACACCGAATATGAATTTTGATGAAAATTTAGATAATATGATTGATAGTAATTTTGTGGAGGAGTTTGGGCTATGGGATGTTGGGGCTCGGTGGGAGGATGTCCTCCGGGTTGTGCATTTGAATGCTCA